>NW_023461607.1:0-24592 GCF_013731165.1 Rhagoletis pomonella
CAAAAGAAGTTCTGGTTCTACATTAGGAAGTGTGCCGTAAGCGTTTCTTTTTACAGAAACACCAGGTTATCCTGAAAGTTTCGCAAGGTGAACAGTTCTTCGGCGTTTCTAGGTTACTATAATTGTGTGATCTACAACAAACTGCTTGATAGTGGCTATTGTTAAATCTAATAAATGTGGCAACACTGAACACATGTAAGTAAAATATAGCCACCTAAAAGTCTACACTACGTTGCTTATGCATTTGACAGACTTTTCGTTCTTTTTCTGACAGTCAGTTACGGCAGCTTATTCATATTATAGTTAGCCCTTAAGGCAAAAGCAGCGGAGATAGAAGAGAAGAATTTGCTTTACTCCTGAGCGCGTTTCAAAATCATCGAATAGCTTGCCCCATACATACACTGCAGCTCTTGTATTCTCGTACAGTTTTTCAATAAATCCTAACACTTTGGTAGACAATCAGACCGAATATAATTTGTAAATCAGAGACATGCGCGTCACCTTATCAAACGCCGCCCTGATATCAACGAACAACGCGTACACCTTTTTGTGCTCATTAAATTTTAATTGTACTTGCTTGCCGCAACGTTGTATATATTATCCACGGTTGAGTAATTGCTCCGAACGCCCCGTTCGAAATTCATTTAAAACCTTATTACTTTCCAACCACACATATGTATAACCCCGTGCTTAACACGCCCATAAACGCTTTAGCTATACAGTTCATAAATGCTATCCCTCTGTAGGTCTTTGGAATACTTTTTATCTCCTTTGTCATTGAAATGACAAACAATTGAAAATTGGAAATTAATGACTATTTTCTACCGTAATTACACGAATGTTTTTACTGCCCAACACTGTCACTACAATTTTTGCCATTTAATGCCTAGTGGAAATCCAGCATAAGTATTTATAAATTTCAAACTCCGTAAATGCTCTTCATTGCAGATAACACGTGTTGTTTCGGCGAAATTTGATTGCAAAATATTTTTAAAAGCATTTTTCATATCTCGCCTTGCTTCATCAAAAGCAAACTTGGTAAAAATGTGTTGCCCTAGTTTGCCTTAGATAGGTTGAGCCGACTCCCGAGATTGGTTGATCTTCCACTCAGCCGTCGAAATATAAAAAAAAAATAAAAAATCTAAGTAAGGTTGATTTTTCATTACTCTTAAACTAATAATGAAGCCACCAAGCGAATAAGATCGAAAGTAGCGACCAAGTGATAATAAACCTGGAAATTGTTCTTATCTCGACTTATGTTGTTCTTTCAAAACTTCCACAGATACAAATGTATCTGCTTTCCCTCAGTCTCCACGTCTGGCTAAATATAAACGCACACACGCTTCGACATACACACATACATATACATATCGTCGTTTAATGTACAAAACCGCGTAACTGACATTTACTGCCAAAAATTGGATTTGCTCACACAAGCTCTTGGTTCAATCCTTATCCATTCGTTCTGAAATATACTATAGCCAGAAATGCGATTGCTTTATAAAAAAGAGAACCATTTTGAAATATGAGTGTTTTACTCTCTAGAAAATAATTTATGCAACCTCACATATTTACGCGGTTTTGTATTTTGTTGATACGCGGTTTTGTACTTTAAACGATGGTATGTAAGTGTACATATGTATATTTGTTCATCTATGTTTGCATTGTCACCTCTTCGGTTGATGCCTTGTCAACTCGCCTGCTGACTGCCATTTAGACCCTGCCGGTTAGACTTGCCTGAACAACAAGCCTGCTGGGCGCGCTGTCACTTCTATTCTGTCGCTTATTCGCTATTTTCTTTAAGATAAATTCATTTCACTTTGGCGCATTTACTCATACTCACGAGCAGTGGCGGATTTAACGGTAATGCTGACTGGTCGCCCCCAGCAGAAGGGCCCCAGTGCTCTCACCAGCAACGTGAAAACTCCGTTTGCTTTTAAAATAGCGAAGCAGTTATTAATGGTTATTTTGAATTTGTTGCATCTTTTCGCTGCTTTCCGCTCGTGTGGGATGAATGTTAAAAAAAGTTTTAACTTGATTATCAACGACAATTCCACGATTTTCTTAGCGGGATTTTAATGCGTTCCGACCAAGTGCAAAATTGAGGTCATTTAGGGCGTCATTTTTAATAAGGACGGCAGCTTTTCCCCGAGTTGCCTGCCTAAAGTGGTACAACTTTTGAGCTTGCGACAATTTGCGATGATTAATGTGCTTTAAACATGTCCCTGAATGATGGCCGAGCTTCGTATGCCCGATAAAAGACTTCAGTATCTCTAGCATGTACTTTCAGGTAATTCAACGAACCGGGTTGGGTTTGGGGCATCTTCATAGCAGATATGTTGGTTTGCATGACCGTTCTTATTTGGCTGAAAACACACTCAATAATTTCTTTATCCTTTATATTCTGTGACAAACTCAGTGAGTTTAGATTCCGCAATGGAAATATTTTCTTAACAAAATCGCATGACGCGGATTTAAAGTTGCATACACAACTCCTTTCTGTCTTCAATAAAAATGGTTTTCCTACAAAACTGGGCCCCGAATAAATTGCTGACCGGGCCGTTTTTTTTTTTCTTAAATCCGCCACTGCTCGCGAGCGTACATATGTACATGTTATGTTCGTAGTTATACATACGTTTCCACTAGCCCATTTCTCATATTTTTTTCCGCTCATTTTTTTTGCGCCATAAAATTAAGATTGTATTCTTAAAACTGCCTGCCTCTTATATGATTGTCGTTTTCTGTTTCATATTGTTGATTTTTCCGTTTATGTCTGACCGAGGCAAAAAACACACTACTGCTTGTTTACTTTACTATATCTTGTCATGGCCGCACTTGCTCCGTTTTATCATCTTAGCCGCTTTATTTCCGTGTTTTCGTAACACTTTGTGGAAGGTTTTTTTTCTTTTTATTATTATTTACTTTTTTCATAAAGTTAAGTATGTGGGCGCTTCAGGGACATATTGTTTAACTGCCTTGGCAACCCCCAAACGTCCTCGTTCGTCACAGTCCAGGCAAGCCACAACAACTTTACCATTCGACTTCTATTAAAACTTATCTCCGCTTATGACAACTCGTAGATACATGTGTGTGTTTCTTTTGCTTCGAGCACGCTTCCAGCTACACACTTCAGATCATCAATTTAGATCTCCGCCTTCGTGCGCACGATGTCTTAGCTTACGTTTTTCACATCTTTGTCGCCTTTGCTGTACTTTTAAAGACACCCAAAGGAGTGTTGTTGTTAAAGTTGACTTTTTTCTTTATTTCGCATTTCATACACACTTCAGATTCTTGTCTTCCGATAACGACAACGTCGTCATTTAATTTTGCTCGGTAACTTTTTTTCCGTATATTTATCCTAACTACCTACATATATACTTAAATATGTATGTAAGTCCGAGTATAAGTGTGTATGTGCGGCTAACTTTTCACTTTTTTTTTTTTAAATTTTTGTACATGAGTTTGTAAAAATGTTCATTGACTTTGCGAAACGGTTGCTGTCACCCTAACGTTTGTTTCATTTATATTGTGTGTGAGGCATTTTTTATGTGATTTTCAAGATTTTATATCAAGCGTTTCAAGCTACTTTCATTTCAAGAAATTAACTCTTTGCTTTTTGGGGGTTAGAGAAACGATTTATTTAAGTGGCTGTAGATTGAGTGGCGATAGAAACATAAGTTGAACTAAAATTAAGGCTTGGCTGAGGGGTTTAAATATTTAAAATAAAAAAAAATTTGACATTTATAATTACGGTGACCAGATTTCTGTGGACAAAAATCGGGACATTTCGAAAGCATCGAATCAAAACATATATGCATGCATATAAGGGTCATCCTTAAATTTAGGGAGCAAATTTTTACACCAGATTTCCTGAGCCTCAACCCCTACGTCGATGCTACACGCCTTAACCGACTCCAATCGGGACCATAATTTATGTGATATCTTCGACTATAGTAGCATCGACTTTGGGTATTAGATGAAAAAAAATGTATTAATTTAATTTTTTTTTGTGATGGAGACTATATTAAGTTAATAAAGAAAACACTAAAAATCGGGACTTAATCGGTAAAAATATGAAAAATCGGGACACTTATACGTCTTAAATTTTAAAAAATATTTAGTGGAACATTTCCCTCAAAATCGGTACCGTATCGCCAAAAGCGGTACGAATGGTCACCGCATTTATAACGCCATCGATCAATTAAATTCGTTTTTGAAAGCTGTAAGAAATTTCTTCTTTTCTCTTCCCACTTTGCACGCCAAGTATTTTTCGGTTTCTTGCTGCATTGGATACATTTTTAGCGCCACACAAGCTTCACATACGCTTTGTTTGAAATCCGGCAGTGGAATTCTAGAAATTGCTATGCTAAATTTCTATTTAATTAAAGTAAACTAAGATAAATGCATTACATATTATTCTTTAACGCTAGAGTGCGAATATGTTCAGATCGATCTAAATCGCTGGCTTGTGAATTAAGCTCATTGCTCTGTATGGTTAGTAACCTTAACAACTAAGATGTAATTTTGTAGATTTTAAATTTTTTTTACTCTAAATATGTTCATTTTTCGGAAGTCACATCGCTTTGCTTACTTAAACAAATTGCTAAAAACTTTAGCGTCCACAAGAGCTTACGTAATTACTCATACAAACCCACCGCCACAACCACAAGCAAACCAGTTAAGCTAAAAAAGAAGGCACGTTTAATAAATTTGTTTAAACTGAGATTTAGCATCAACAAATGTTGGCCATTTGTATTAAAGTCTGAACAGTGCTAGACCAACCATAAATGCACAGGTATGCGTATGGCACATACCCTGTAGTCAAATGTAATGATTGTATACTACGTCACAACTAGTATGAACCGCATGCCCAACTAGTCAGCCAACTATCTTTTTTTCGTGCAAGAAACATGGGGATGTCCTACGAGATGGCAATTGTCAGATTATGATCAGAAATATACCAGTCTCATACTAGTTCAAAATATACAGAGAAATACTAGTCCAATTATGAACCAAAACAACTAGTTTGGGAGTAAAAAAAATATAAATTATTCATAAATATACAATAAAAAAAAAACTTTTGATTAAGTACAATTTAATATAATACACCTTTTTTATTTAGCAGTCTTAGATTTACTAATAATTGGTCTTAAATTTTTTAGGTATTAATTAAACAAAAAAAAAACACATAAATATTTCAAACTTTGGAACGTAAATTTAAATGCATTTTTATATCTTATCTTTTCTAATAATATTAAATAGTATGCAAAAGAAAACATTTCGGCTAAAAATAAAATAAATACTTTAGTTAATTTTTGATTGAACTTATATAAAAAAATAAAGTTTTTATTAAATTAAATTAATTTCATAACATTTCAGTCCTTTCTTTTTAAAATTGCATAAAAATAATAAATAACGCTTAAAATTTGTGATTTGGATAAGAATAAGATAAATAAATAACTCATGCAGTTATTAAATATTCTTAATTTTTGTTTATAGTTTGGCTTGTTGATTGAGAATTGAAATTAAACAAATAATTGTGTTAATCATGTAAATACAAAAGGGCAAAAATAATTGAAAATAATCAAAAATAAGAAAATAATCATGCAATTAAAATTAATGAGTTAATTAACAAATTTCTTTTTTAAGTAATTAATTACACGGTTCAACAAAATTTGGCGGTATTTTATCTCGAAAATGCTTTCGACCTCATCTTAGAGATTTTTTTCATGCTTATTTAAAGTGAATTTATAAAGTTTTTCAAGCACGTACAGTTTTTGAGAAAAAAGCTGTTGAGGTGTCGAAAAAGGGCAAAAATGTCATATTGCAAAAAAAAATAAAAAATTGGTTTTGCGAAAAAAACACCGCGTATATATGAAAATCCTATTCATCTGATGGACTCATGTCGATGGATAGAGTAGAAAGGAGTGTAACATTAAAAAAAAAAAAACGTTGTAAAAAACGTGGAATGTGGATTTGTTCATGAAATCACTTTATTTTCAAAATAAATTCATAGATTGAGTTTTTCATATTTGTGGGAAAACAAGTGCATGCTATTCCTTCTTTTTTTAATTTTTCACTTATTTCTAATCAACTCATCGATATGAGGTAGAATCCATCAGACGCATTAGACTTTCATTAATACGTGTTTTTTTTCTTCGGAAAAACTGCGTCCAAATTCTATTTTAAAAAAGAGTTTTGAAATTTGCAATTTTTTGCAAAAACTTGACGTGCTAGAAAAATTTTGTAAATGCACTTCAAATGAGCACCAAAAATCTATAAAATTACGACGTTTTTGAGATAAAATACGAAACAATTTTGTTTTGTTGTTGTTGTTATTAATCATTAAAAAGGTGATAATATCGGTGATTAATCATTAAATTGTTATCCAAAAACAAACGTGCTTTAATTAATAACCATTATGATTATTAATCAATATCTGAAAGTTCTGGTATAATTGAATTGGTACTCGTTTTAATGGTTTACAATAAACCCAAACAAAAATTTTTAATATTTTGTGTACTTTATTATATTAAACTGCCGAAGTCAAATAAAATTGGGCATGAATAAATCATTTTGTACTTGGTACAAGTGTAGTCGTTTTCGAACTAGTTCGGTTTCAGTCAGGAAATTCTAGTTGTTAACTAGTATATTTCCTGACTAGCTTGGGATTTCAATGCAGGGTACTTATAAGCACATATACATACATTCATACATTTATTCATGCATGTAAATACATAATACGGCATGGGCATTTGTGGCACAAACGTAATATATCATTTATGTATGGGCCCCCCCCCCCAAATACGAAGCGTTGAGAGTGTTAGTGCACTTGTAACAAAAAGGCAGTAAAAATATTAAAATAAAAAAATAAAAACAATTGCAATAAGCTGAGTATTTAGTGCTCGAGTGTTTTTACAAATCCACACGCTGAACATACATACAAATAACTTACAAACGTTTATAGGCTGGTACACATGCAATACTAAATATATGTATGTACGTTTACTACAAAATTTGCTTGTGACATGGCCGGCAGCACCAACTGTATTCTTGTGTGTTATAGCATACCTGCGAGCATACCTTAACATATAAACTTGCATGTAAATATGTAGGTGCATAAACACCCGAGTATTTTATGTGAATGTTCTTGAAAGCGAGCGCCCACTTCTACCTTGAAAGTACTTCAGCCTAAAACACTCTTGCTGGTACATATGTACTAGAGGTATACGCCGCCGAGCCACGCCGCCGCCGCCGCCGTTTTTTGTCATTTTTCACGCGCCGCCGCCGAATTACGAAAATATCGGCGCGGCGGCGGCGCGGCGGCGTTCGGCGCCTAAGGAATTTTGTACTACTCGTAAAAAAACACTATTTTAGAAAATGAAAATTACATTTTTAAAGGAGTTTTTTTTGCTTAATTTGGGCCACTGAACATTTCCAAAAAAAGAGTAACTCAGAAAAAACATAGGTAACACGTTTTTCAATCGAAATCGTTTATTACAGTTAAATTAGGGTCGAATACTGGTAATCTGACAATTTTTTTCCGCAGTAGAAAATTTTTTTCAATACTACAACAATACTACTTTTTTATATACTACAACAACAAGAAAGTTATAACACATCTAAAACTTTAACGCCTATATCTCAGCAGTTTTAACAGAAGCGCCCTTATTGCATCTAACTCCTCAATTATTGGAGATAAAACAAAGATAAGTTGATTTTCCTGTGTATTTTTTGTTAATATTATAAACACACTTTTAATAAAAAGCAAACTCTTTTTTTTTGCTAATTTTTGCATTCGTAACTTATTTTATTCTGGGGTCCCGCAGACGTATACAAGTACTAGGTGGCTGTGTGAAAATTACGTTAGCATTTCTAAGTGGTGGTCAAATCCCAGGAAGGTTTTGCTCCCGCGCATCGCAATGTCTTCTACACCTTTTTGCTAAAAATTACTATTATTTTTCATTACATTCGGTTCTCCTAAGAAAAATTTGGCGCTTTATATTTTAGTGGAAATTTTAACCATCTATAAGCCATTTTTTAAACAGTGGGTAAAAACGCCCGTTCTGATGGGAGTTGATGGGTTAAACTTTTGGAAAAAAGTAGACCAAACCTTGTTTTCAATACATAACCCCCAAAAAAATTGTAGCAACTCCGTAATTTAACATAACGGTTGATAAGATTATTGCAAAAATTTATTGACAGCGATACAAATTACCCCAATAACTTGACCTTTTAAATTTTTGTATTTCTTTAAATTCAAATAGCACATACGGATTTGTAGAGAACATAGAGATGTACATATGTATATACTTCAAAATTTCGTGTGTTCGCCCATCCATCAGCGGCAGACACTCAAGATTTTAATGCAAGTAGAAAGTAAGATAATTTAAATTTAAAACTAATTCAATTAATGAATTAAATACAATTACAATCTGAATTGCCATGGCGAATGCCTAACGCTGACGAGATGACATGATAAGATTAGTAGCCTCATGGCTCTTTGGAATCTGCCTTATGAGCAGTAGCGCCGGCGTCTCCAGACGCGCCGGCCTCGCCGCCGCCGCCGATTCTTTTTGAAGTTGACCACGCCGCCGCCGCAAAGCCTGTCGGCGTAAACCTCTAATATGTACATATGTATGTAGCTACGTGGCCTGCATCTCTACACGGCATATGTACGTGTACAAATACTTCTAAAAGGTATGCTTGTAGTTATCTAACTTCATGTTTGCATGTGTGTACCGCATGCAATCGCTTTTGGTCGGCCTAAAACCGGTTGTTAACTGTGTCATGTTGCACTGCCCTCTAAAAAGCGACAAACTGAGCAGCTGCCTGTCACCTGTATTTGAGTGTGTGTGCGTGTGTGCGCGCGTCATTTCCTCTCGTAAAGACACATGACACAATCACACAGATTAACACATACATACATACATTACATATGTATTCGTACTTGAATATCCCTGGCGTAACTTTTCTGGCCTGCTTATCTACCTAGCTTGTTAGCCTCATTTTGTGTACTGACTTTAAAGCGTTTTTAAGAAAACTAGGTTGTTCTCTGCAAGTTAAGTGGCAGCAGCCAAAAGGACAGCCACGGTGCTGCTATGGCAGTAATTCCCGATCAACAGTGGTAAAATTTATATGTATAATAATCAAATGCTGAAGAATTTTTTTTTTTATAATTTCAAGAGAAGAAAAATATGTACATACGTCTAGAACCAAAGTATTTGTATTTAAACGCGCTTGCCCAACTTTAGAGTACATATTTAGATTCCACAACAATATTATGCAGATGCTCAACAATACAGTACAATTTTTTTGGCACGTCTGGGTAATGTTCTCGAATTTCGGACTAAACCACTAACGCTGAACTTCCATAAACCACCACGACTCCTAGGCGGAACAACTTACTCCAATGCATGGATGTAAGTTTATTAGGTGCTAGGATGCGGTCGACATCTAGCTTCAACTAAACTTAGCGTGGGATGGAAATTACTGCCTTTTTCCACTTATCTGTGGGAATAAAAAAAAATCATTGTATGTGCCATGCTGAAAAAATAAACACTTCCAGACCGAGCCTTCACGACGGAGGTCTGTCAATGCACCTAGTCTCAGCTGCCAGAGGGGTTAAGCACATTAAAGAAGATTAAGTTAAACAAAAAATATCAGAAGGCTGATGACCTCTAGTTATCTAAATTCCATAAGAGATGCGGAAACTCTAGGCACCTCCCCAGGTGCATTATTTGTCTTCAGACTCTGCATCGGATAGCATGATGATTCCCGACAACATTCCGACTTCTTCCGTTTTAACTCGAAGAGAAGTAGAGAATCGGTAAGCATGCCCTTGATAGTTGCACTCCTAAGGAAGACGTTCTGAAAATTGCCACAAAGTTATCCGTGATCCCGGCGCTGAAGTGAAATCGTCCCGCTGCCACGCCACAAAATAGCCCACACCGACCCTTAAAGGGCAGAACTTTACAAAAGTTTTAGCTAAACAAAAAATACAGAGAACAGTGGACCTCTGTCTGCCATCTGCATAAGATATCGTGATACTGATGGACCTTCGATTACACGGCTGTATGCTGCATCGACTTCACACTCTGCGCAGATAGCATTGTGATCGGTGACTGCCTCAGCTTGTGTTTTGAAGTTTCAGGACAAACAGGAGTTACTGCCTAAAATATATGGAAAGGAGCATTTTTAGCGTACCCTGGACCATCGTCGATTTGGAGGGAGGCTATCAAAAGAATTTTGAAGGATTCTCAATACTTGTATTTTCAGACAGGCATCATTACCCTGTCCCGCAGGGTGATCATCTCCTAACTCGTCAAAGAATGTTCTGACACTTTTCAACCCTTAGCAGCAAGAAACATAGGAAAACTGGGTTACAGAATCGAACCCGGAACCATTTTGCTGATTCAGTTGGTATTTTTCCTGAGACTTGCGATGCCGAGGGAGTACTGGGGAGGCCTTCACTAGAAACGACATCCAATTATTGAACGGAGCCGAAATCGGTTTGCTCTCAGTATATCTGGCCGCTCAAAGCATCTACGCTCCTGCATTCACCGCAGGTGGCTTGATTACTGCAGCGTATCTCAGGCTGAGCTATATGTAGTTAACATGGCGACGAAGTTGATAAGTGTGATCGCCATAGCTCCATAAATATTTGATCTCGTTGTGGACAATGAACCTGCGATCAAGGCCCTGCGATCGGTGAAGACTAACTTCATAAGCGTTCTGGAAACATTCAGATTTTTCGAAATCTAAATTCAATCTTGACTGGCTCTCGGGACATAGTGGGATTTCGGGAACTAAGAAAGTAGATGATTGGATGAGAAAGGGTCTTGATTGGGGAAAACTGAAAAATCTTCCTTAGGAATCCTACTTTTCAGAGTTAAGGTGATGGCTAGATTAGGTCTTTGCATGCAAAAATAATCCGATCCTCTTCATAGATGCGCAAGTTTGTGAGTGAGCGTTTGAGTATCGCTCTTCCACGCTGTAATGGCTGGACGTATTTCAATGAAACTTGGCACACGAATAATCTAAAACCTGGATCCACATATAGGGTATTTTTTGAAAAGAGTTGCCACTTTTTTCAAGAATTAAAATAAATTTATTCATAAGTTAAATGCAATATTACAACAATGTCGGTGTGAAACGACTGAGCTTGAAGGAAGCTTTCTTTCAAAGATATTTTTAAGGGGAGCTGCCCCCTGTTTAGAAATTTAAAATGAATTTAGCTAATAATTTAATTAAAATACTTTAACAAGGGTATCAGGCGAGAGAGGTTTTAAGAAAGCAGTATTTATTTCGAGGGTTGCCACCAACTTTGTAGTTTGTGTAGCTTATTACCTGAACTAACATACTTATCTTTCGAGTAGGGTTGCCACCGGCTGAAAAAGTGAAATTCTATGTAAAACTATAAGTTCCACAATACCATGTGGATGCTAAACGAACGAGATTAAAAAGTCTTTATTACGAAAACATTTTTAAGAGCATTGCCACCTATTTTAAAAGTTAGATTCAATTTTGTTAATAAGTTAAATGACGTACGGCAATATGGGTACCAAGCGAATGAAGTTTAGGAAAGCCATCTGCTTAAAAGTCAAATTAAATATAATTAAATAGTTAAATTAAGCACTACAAAAAGATGTCAAGTCAAACAAAAGATGTTTAAGAATTTTTTTTTTTTTCGAAAATATTTGTATGTAGAGTTGCCACCTGTTGAAAAATTAATTGCATTTTATCAGTAAGTTAAATGAAAAACTATGAAATTATGTCAAGTCAAACAAAAGATGTTTAAGATTTTTTTTTTCGAAAATATTTTTATGTAACGTAAACACCGTGCGCTATTTCTACGGCGTATGCACACGCACGTTTATATGTACATACATAAGTCTTAAATGCTCACATTTGCATGCACATTCTCCTTCAATTGACATTTTGCACGCTTCGTTTCATATTTATGTCTTGCGCTGGAATTTTTTCTATGCCATCGTCATGTTATTTAAAGCCATTTTCTATTTTTCATTTTTATTTTATTTTTATTTTTTTCCCATTTTGTAAATCCTCTGAAAACTCATAAGCAAAAATTTATGAATGTTTACCTTAAAGATTTTCCATTTATGTGCGCATTTGGCCCCCCCTTTCCTTCGTCACCCAGACTGTTTTTATTATACTTCTTTTCACTCAGTCTATTCAATTCTACACTCAGTTGCATTGTGGGTTATGCTCACTGCCACTTTCACTGTTAATACCGTCACTCCCACATTTACCGCCCTGCATGGTGGAGCCCATTTTATTATGTTTTTTTTTTTTCTTTCATACATATGAGTATTTACATTTTATATATGTACGTATTCGCAAGCACATGAATGGCACTTCACTGTGCTGCTTTTATAAGCAGAAAATGTACTCTTCATTATGCACATCATGCGAAAGGATAAGTGTGGCATAAAAAAGCAAAGAGCAACAGCAGCAACAGGATTATAATAAGAATTACATATGTATGTATGTATGTATGTATGCTTGTATGGAAAGCATACAAACAGCCTATACAAAGTTCATGTGCAGCACTCGATGGCACTGAGAAAGCCACTTCACTTCAAATTCATAAATGTATACATACATGTGTAAGTGTGCATGTGAGTGTTTATTTGTGTACATTATTTGTTTGCTCATATTTTTTTTTAAGAAAAAGCTGTGTTATTGTTCAATGAGTGAAAGGGATTGGAAGAGAAATCCGCATTGCAAGCAAAGAATGAAGGAATATAAGTAAATAGCAGGTATATAAATTGAAAAATTGAATAATTGATAGTAGCATTTTCACTTCATACTTTTAAGAGGTGATTTTCTTGTGATAATTATTTTGAATTGAAGCATGGCACGTATGAAAATGGTTGTGACTCCCCCAGTATTTGCACGAGCTTCTGCTTCGATTTATGATTGGCATCTGTCATTGTTGCCCCACTTAATTAAGGTACCCCAACGTTGCTACCAATACGTTATCTGGCATTTCAATAGCTTAGCTCATTAAAACTTTTCTGGGAATCTGAAGTTGACACAAACTGCCGCTATATGAAGAATTTTTGCCGGATAAAGCGTACTGAAAACAGCACTCTGACTGATACGTCAAATCGTATTACCTTTTAATTTGTTTGAAATCTCCAACTTTTAGGAATAAATCGAAGCACATTGCTGCGAACACTTGGCTGCTTAAAACCAAACGCTTCGTATCCGGGACAGAAGCACAAAAATTGTTCTGCGGTCTCATTCTCTTCAAGGCAGGAATGAAAGCAAACCCCTAGCCAGATTTTCTCTATGCAGCTCGCAGAATCGGCAGGCACCTGTTTCCTTAAATGTTCATCCTAATAAGGAGATAGCTAGTTAAGAGAATTCGAATGAAGGAATTAAGGAAGGACGTTACACAACGAAGTTATATAGATCCGCTTAGCTAGCCTCTGCCCTGGAAAATTCAATATCCAGCTCTTGGTGAGTACTCAGTAGAGCATTTTTGAGGGTTGAGGCAATCATACACCAATTTTGATGATATCAGGTGTGACTTGAGTGCCAACCGTCTGAAATAAAATATATGTACAAATTTTGAAGATTTGCTTCTTCTAAGGCAATATCTGTCATTAACTTGTATTACATGAATATCTGCAGATACCTTCGTCAAATGTCATAAGTTGTCTACTCTGTGTCGGTTTAAACTTAACTTAACTTAACTTAAAGGCAGGAGGCAAGGTCTCTCTTCTATAATTAATTCTCGTAATGTTGTATGCAGTTGTCGTTTGGTGGAATGGAATGGAATGGAATGGAAAACACCGCTGATCAGAAAGCTGGACCGAGAACAGCTACCCAGCCTAAAGATCGCTCCCATTCTATCACTTAATCGGATGCTTAATATGTTGCCCGTCGAAATCCGTAAGAAAGCTGCTGCAGTCATGCTTGCGGTCAGACCTGTGAGCACTGGATGATGGACTAACTCAGTACTTGGAAATTCTAGTACTATTAGAGGCTGTGTTCTGCTAGACTTGTACCCAGTCGCGTATTTTCAGTCGTAACCGCCCTAGATCCTATAGTAGCAGCCGCCTCAGCTCCCATTATTTGGAAACTACATATATTTTAGGTAGGCCGTTCTTTAGCGGAATTATCACGCGTAGGAATATAACCGATTCTACGCTTTATAAGAGCCTCAAATTGGTTCTCTGAAGAAAAATCACCGAGGTCCCCATGTTTTGCAGTGGTACCACAATGGACCTTCAAAAGGTTTAAGTGAGCTGGTATCTAGAACCACCTGCCACATCCACCTAACCTAACATATATTTTCGATGAAATACCACCCACCGATGCCTGTTTTTCTTACTGCTAACATTTGCACTTTGATGTCTCTCACAGTTCATTAAAGCCGAAGAACAAATACAAATAAGCGTCATACACTCTGATTTATCATATTTATTCTGATAAGAAAATGTATACAAGAAGAAACATAAAAATTTCGCCATGTTTATTTAAATTTGCTAAACGTCTAGATAAAAGAAATTTTTAGGCAATAAAGCAAAACTCAAATGACATAAAAACAAAGCAATTGGAGGAAAGCAAAATCAAAATATTATCTTTTAATTTAGTATCGCATATTACCGCAATATCTAACAGGCATAGAAAAATAATATTTATTAGGGTGGGCCAAAGCAAGTAAAGTCGAAATTTTAATGTTCTCACTGCAGGATTGTTCTATATCGAAAAAATATGCTTTTGTTTTTTCAGCGCTCAAAATTTCTAATGTATTTTATATGGGCATAAAAACGATTTTTCATACAATATCAAATCAATACTTTTTAGTCGGTAAACACTCGGTTTCACTTCACGATACTTCAAGGAATAATGCCCAGTTTTTTGTTTAACCCATTTTTTGATACAAACTATCTTATATTGCTCCCCAAAAATCCCAAAATGCAATGGGAGCACCCATAAAAAAAATCTTCAAAATAAAAAAATTGGTAAATAAACTATTGGAACTTCCAAAGAGAAACAGAGTGCGCCGATTGGAAAATTTTGATTTTCAAATATTCTATACCATTTGTACGAAAAATTGGTTTTTCCCCATATAAAATACACGGAAAATATTGACCTCTAAATATTTATTGACTTCGAAATAAAAAACAAGGGTATATTTTTTTCGATATGGAACAAGCCTACGGGGTGAGAGCATTAAAATTCCGATTTTACTTTTTTCACATGCATTTTTCAACCACCCTCATGTACAGCAATGTCTACACATAGCTAGCTGGAAATAAGCTTAAATTCTTACTAGAGCTTGTAAATATGTGTAATTATGTTCATATGTATGTGTACTCGTAAGGTTATGCCATTACTTTTGTACCTATGTACATATCTGCCATCGACTCGGCAAGAGCCTTGTCAAGGTTGTCGCCTAACACTCGAAAGCAATAAATTCAACTGGCGCAAGGATAAAGTAAATCAACTGTGAAAAACAATCAAAGGTAAGGAATGAAAGTAAAAAAAAACCAAAGGTATGAATGCAGCAGGGGAAAGCAACGACGGAAGGAAGGAAGAAAGGAACAGCAGAGGAAGCAGCACATTAAGTAAACACACTTAACGTGTGTTTGTATGTATGCATGCAAACATGCAGGTGGAAAAGCACACACCCAAGCACACAAGCAAGCAAACGCAGCTTTCGTCTCTCATACGGAAAATATGAGTTATTGAATATTCAAGCGCACATACACACACACACACACACACAAACACTTAAGAATGGCTACATGAAAAGGCCAAAGCATAAAAAATGCGAAAAATGGAGCAGAACACCCGCATGCATATGAAGGCAGCGCGCACTTAAAACGCGCTAAGTTCTAACAGACGCATGCAACAACAACAACAAGCGGATTTACAGCAAACACAAACATACATTTGTATGTATGTAAATCGTTAAATTGCGCGAAGGTGCGGGGGGGGGGGGGGGGGGCAGCGTGAGTGGAAACAGCGGCAAATTGATTGCGCCAAGCAATGAAGCGTGTCCTGTAAAACCACTTAAAACATGCCTCAATACATGCCATAAACTTTGGCTAAACAACGACAGCAAACGAGATCAGCAACAACTACAAAATTCAAATATGCATGCCGCGCCATTCAGTTTCAGTTTGTTTCCATTTACTGCACACACGCACACCCACACACGCACACCCACAAACGCACACGCTTAAGCGCGCGCGCTTACTTACTTGTTCTTCTTGGCAATCAGCATTGATGCGAAAGAAAAAAAAAAATTAGTAGAAAACGATATGGAGGTGGAGCAGAGCTGGAGGTTGTCGAAACGCAATGCAATGGGTTGTCAGCGACAACGATAACGAGCGCGATGCCACGAAAGCACTTCCAATACAGCAGTGGATACTTCAAATGTCGCCGAAAAGCGAAAATATGCGCGTCGCACAAAATCTGAATAAGAAAAGGAGGGAAAAGCAAACGCAGCGCAGAAGTAATGCGTGCGACAGGGTTCAGGGAGGACGTGGAAAGCCTCGTACTGCTACGTATCCACACAAAATTATAAAGCTCGATAAAGATCTTCAGCATTCAGCTGAGGTAAAATCAAAGGTTAAGCGTGTGTGAACGAGTAGCGGCGACCAAGGACAAGCACACCACAACAATAGTGACAAACACAACATAAAATGTGTGCTTGTGTTTGGCAAGTTACTCGCAACTTTCAGTTTATTAAAAATTTAAAATAGGTAGTGGTAAGCGCAAAGATAACTTTCGCCTCCTCTCGACCACCAAGGAGCAGCAGAAACTGTGGCTTTTTAAAGTGCACTGTCACAACTTGTGAACACGCTGAACGCCTATAAATATGCAGAAACACGCTTTCAAGCTGTGCCACACACAGACTGCTAACGAACTCGCACGCATGCATGCCAGCCAATGTGCATAATAGTTGGAGGGAGGTTCGATTATATGTATTTCTTAGGTATTTCGAATTGGTCATTGCCTTAATTTAAGCTGAGTTGGATTTTTTAAACAGGTGGAAACCCTCCTAAATATATTTCGGAAATAAAGCCTTTTGAAACTCGTTTCGGCGAGGCCCATCTTTTAATAATCTATCCAACTTATTAAGTAATTTTAATGTGACTTTATAAACACGTGGCAACTCTCTTCAAACACTCTAAATATTAAGACTAAAGTTTATTTCAAGTTCTTGCGCTTGACACCCGATTGTAATTTGCTATTTCAAATATATTTCAAAATATTTGCTTAAAAGTAAATTAAATTCGACTTTCTAAACATGTGGCAACCCTCGTAAAAAGTACTTTCGCACTAAAACATTCTTAAATATTCTTCATCGGACATTGCGATTGATTAACTGCTGAATTAAGATGAATCTGATTTCTAAACATGTGGCAACCCGGCTAAATATAGTCCAGAAATAAAGATTTTTCAAACTCGCTACTATTGTTACGCATATTTTAATAATCTATTTAACTTATTAAATAATTCAGCCTTTAAACAGGTGGCAACCCTCTTCCAACACCTCAAATATATTCTTAGTAATCAAACTAAAGATTTCTTAACATTCTTTCGTTTGACATCCAATATTTTGATATTTCTTATAACTTGTGTACTTATTAACTAAATTTTATATTTCAAGCAGTTGGCAACCCTCTTCAAAATATTTTCAAACTACTACCTTCTGAAACCCTTTCGTTTGGCACCGATATGGTAATACTTATTTCTCTTACCTAAGTCCCTTTATTCAAATTGGATTTGATTCTTTAAACAGGTGTTAACCCTCCTGTAGGTAAATTAAGAAAGGAAGCTTTTCAAAACCATTTCGATTGATAACCACTTTGTAATAATTGATTTTTTTTTTTTTAATAATTTGAATATATATTTTTTTAAAGGTGGCAACACTTTTCGAAAAAATAAAACCAGTTTGCATATCTAAAGGCTAAGCCCTTTAATCAAGCCAACGGTGCAGATATTTTATCCTGAACAAAAAATGCCTTCGCGTATTATATAAGCTTGGAGTGCTGCTTTTTGTAATTTAATTATTCTCCAACGAGTATATCAAACAGCATTTTTTGTATCTTATTTACTTAAATTAAATGTAAAAAATTTTACAAGTGTGAGTATTAAACTTTCGATAATTTTCCATGTGATACATAAGTACCTACTTAAGTATTTGACCTACATACACATATGTACATACATGACATGCATAAGACATAACATGCGCCTTTGAACTGCACTTAACGCTTTTGGGGCTACTCAGTCACACCTAAAGTGTGGACAAACAAATATTTGTATTTATTTTGAAATGTGTAAAAAGCACTACAAGAATCGCCACACTAAACGACCGCAAAAAGGTGCACACAAAAGCCCAGCCAAGCGAAACGAACGACTTGCTAAATGCTGATGACCCCGTTTAGGCTGAGCAGCTTATAAATTTTACACACAAATGAGACACCAACAATAATGAAAAAGGTGAATCAAGTGAAGAAGTGCGAAAGTCAAGAAAAGTTAAAAAAAAAGAAAATCCGCAAAACGAAAGGGATAAAGTTGAGCTGAGCGGGGGGCGCTTATCAAAAAGTCGCACATAAATTTCTAGCTAGCACTTGGTGTTAAATGAACCCGTTTTTAAGACGCCTGCTTCAATGGTAAGCTCTGTTGATGGCACGAAGATTAGGAGATTGCGGGAAGTGCATTAATGTGCCTTTTTTATAGTAGAATGCTTGTGCATAAATATTTTTTAGGGCAACAAGAATTCACTTATAGTTATGAGGTTGATCATAACATTGTAGACATAAGTAGAGGGAAGTAAATAGAATCTCCCAGAAGCTAAAGGAGTTAATAACTACATGGTTACGGTCTGGATGGAGAGGCTGGATAACTCTGGCTAATGTCCGCCTATATGCCGCACGACGACGAAGTGGAGCCACAAAGGACAATCTAAGTATCTAAGTGAGCCCCGGATTCATGTGGTTGCCACCTAACCTAACCTAACCCAATAACTACTTCAAACAAGCCATGTCATAAATTTAGAAATTTGAGATGCCAATACCCGTCAAATGTAGCAATCCAAACATGGTTTTTGGTCAAAAATAAGAGCGCACTAAAATTATTACAACTCACAAGTTTCCTGTGCGAGGGACCTACAGTTTTGCGCCGCTTCGGAATAGCAGAGAGTTTTTTCTGAGAAGCCTTTTCTGGCAAACCGTTTTGCCATTGTCCGATGAGGGGTGATCGCTGTTTAGAAAATCGTTTTCTCTCCGTTTTTGAATTGTTCTTCGAAGCATAGATCCTTTTAGATATAAATGCCGCAGAAACAGGGACCATGTCGAGAAAAAATGGGAATACTTGAAGGCTTTCGAGAGTACTTTTCAATGCAAGCTTTATGGCCCTGTTAGCGTTGATAACAGATATCGAAGAAGATGGAAAAAGAAACTGAAAAGTGAGACGGAAAATTAAGCTCTCAGCAGTGAATAGTCGCTAAGACCTCTCTTTTAAAACTATTTTTTATGTTATCCATTCCCAGAAGAAGACTCCTAAGTGTCTTCCGACATAGGCGATAAACTTGTTGAAAGCTTTCCTGTGCGGCTTCATTCCAATAAAGCTCTAAAGGACTGTGCGTCGTGTATATACAATTTTTGGAACCTACATACCCAGGCTGCGTAAGAAGTGTGTATAGTATACATATCTCCAGAGCTTATAGAGTCGACAGATTCTCGTTTTTCTTGTAGCCCGGATGTATCTTCATGATTTTCCAAAGAACTTTATTTCTGTTGAGGTTGACCTATATGTTGAAACTAAATTCCTCGAGATCGTCTGCTGAGATCGTCCTGCAGCTTAATTTGTGACCGCTTGCTGGCTTCGTAGAGTGAACAGAGGCTTGCTGTGTTCGCTTTACCACTGATCTAGATGAGAGATAGTTGATCCCATTCACTAGGTAGTACATGATTGTTGACAAGAAGAACTAATATGTTTCGATAAGCACTGAGCCACACTACTCAAAAGTGTGACATTAAAAACTCCTACCCTGATATCCAAGCGGTAATTAAGGCCCTCTCCCACGAAAGGGCAGGGCAATGAAAGTGGTAGTGTTCCATACTCTCGATGTCGTCCACGTCGCGGCAACTACGGCAGAAGTCATTGGCCGGCAAACCCATTCTGCTAGCATGCCATCCCCTTAGGCAGTGTTCCGTAATAATACCGGTGACGACCCTTAATAGAGGCCGTCGAATCTTTTCTTGTCGACGCTGGGCCAGATTCGTCTAGTCGTCTCACACGTGGGTTCTTCCGACCATCTTTTATGTTTCTTCTCGAAGAAGTATGTCCTAAGCCATGTCTGAAGGTAGGTTAAGAGAAGATTCGATGAGCCACAGTGCTGAATCTTTTATAGCGGCGAGTTTTGCTTGGAAGATGCTTCAGTGCTCTGGTAGCCTACAGCAGAGGTCCAGTGAGAGGTCATTCGAATGTATCACACTCCAAACTATTAGATTTAATTTAGAGCCATCCGTGTAGACGGCTGTGAATTTATCTTGGAAGCCCCATACTGAGTCAGCCTCCTAGTCCTTCCTCGAAGTGATACGAATGGAGAGCTTGTTCCTTGTAGTTGGTTGGAATGTTGGTGCGACCGAATCTGGTGTTTCTCCATTTTGACAGTCTCGCCTGTAGCTTCCCAGAAAGGTCTACGGACCGAAATTTTACAAGTTTTTCCAGCAGCGTTACCGGCATTGTTTTCAAAATACCGTCCGATGACTGCACCTGCCCAAAACCCACACCTAATAGTGACCCATTGTTTGTCAGCCTTTAGTCTGAATTGCCAGAAAAAAAAAAAATTAAATACATAAACGCTTCCCAAAAATTGCTGACAAAGAGCTGAATCAACCTTGAATCATGCTATATAAGATTTTTCTTAAAATTTAGTAAACCTATGTGCCTCTAGCCTGTTTCGTATTCTTGCGAAAATCACAAAATTTCCCAAACTAACCATTTTGGTTAGCACTTCGACCGCTTCCGGCTAAATGCGAAGTTCAATTTTCATTTGGGTTTCACAACGCCTTTTTGTGTTGTTACTCAAACAGCCAACATGCGTCGACTTTACACAAATCATTACTCTCGGCTCACGAGCACAAAACTGCTCAATAGAAAAAGTCCAAACAAAGAGACGGCTTAACCAAATAATAAAAACCCGGAAATACCAGCTATCTTTGTTTAGTCGAACAGGTGAATGAGGCTGCACGAAAGTGTAATGAAAGGCCAAAGCAAACAGAATATGAAAATGTGAACTGAATGCATAAAACGCTGCCAATGACAAGAAGCACAGCATCGTCATCATATCCAACCGCCAATGGCACCCATATCAATGTCCTAAAGATGCGGCATCGAATTTCGGTCGATTTACTGAAGGCTAAACTCTGACCTATACAACAGTCGCTTATATACAACTACATGGTATACATATATTTACATATATACATGCCGTTAAGCGACGCACCTTTGCATGCCCACTTATGCATGCATATCACTTTCAGAATCAACGAAAGTGAAAGAGCTAAAATGTTGACATTTCTATCGATTTTGCGTGGCTGGCTAGGGCGCCCCGGTGTATGCAAAGTGTGCGTGTGGGTTGAAAAAGGTTAAGGTGAACCAAGACACTGTGTCACGAAGTCAGAAAGGGGCAAACGCAGCACAACAAAAACAACAACTGCTGTGAATCCTCATATGCATATGTGTTTGTATGTATGTATGTATGCAACTGTATGCTCACAACCCCATGGACCAGCAATCGCCTCTTTTCTACGCTTGCATTGATTACGCGAACAGCAGTGACATTGGCGATGATGTTTCGTTTTCGTATTTTACATACATATGTACATTAGAGTGGTCCAAAAACAGTAAAGTAAAGGAATTTTAATACCGCAGCCACGAAAAAAATATATCCCTATAATTTTTTTTTTTTTAAATCAAAAAATATTTAGGCAGTGCTCAAGGCACTCAACGTTTTTCATGTAGATATGGTATAGAATTCTTGAAAATCAATATTTTTCGTTCAGAAAACTCTAAATATTTTTTGATTCCAAATTAAAATAAAAGGTATATTTTTTCGATAAAAATTCCAACTTTACTTTTTCCACATACTTTTTCGCGCCACCCTAATGTACATACATTCGCGTAGCAATAACAACCCAGAAAAATTCAGTTGCGAATTGATTAAATGGCGAATTCGATTGCAAATGTGAAGCGTTCTTCTTGAAAAGGTTGAAGGGTCTGCTTTATGCTTCATGCTTCATTAATGCTTTTATGCTACGAGTATTGATGCGGGGCGGGGGGGGGCATACGTCCATATAAAAATGGTAATTCGTCAAATCCGTTTGCATACTAAATCAAGCAATACAACATAAAAATTTATTCATACATATGTATGTATGTATGTACGCATGTGGGTGATAAAATGAATGATATTTATGAGAATATCAAAAGATACAACAATTTACTTGTAATAAGCTCCAACTGTTGGCAGGGGTCAACAAATTTGCTGGTGCACTAACGGGCGTGATAATGTTATAAAAATAGAAAAGGATCCACCCTAAATAACTGTCTGCCATATGGATTATCTATGCATAGAATTGAATGGATGAAGGTCACAGCGCGTGACAGCATGATTTATCTCTAATTGACTTCTGTCATACGTAAATGCGTGTGTATGTATGTGGGGCAAGTGCTCAGCGAATCAATGAAAACAAATTCGTGAACTTATCCCGAAATGGTATCAAATCGGTCTTGAAATGGTTCCTTATTAGCCCCAAATTAGTCCAAAAATAATTCTGAACTAGTCCCGAAATTATCCTGAATAGGTCCTAAAATGGTTCCAGAAAAATGATACCGAAATGAGCCAGAACAAGTTCAAAAATGTTCATTTGTACACACAAGAAGTGATTACAGATTTTCTGCTGGGTTACGCAAAAAGCAGCTACAAATTTTCTGCTGGGTGAACGCAAATTGTATTCATACCGAGAACTAAGGTATTTACACAGCAAAAATTATAACAGCTTAATGCTAGCAATTCAATACATATTCTGAAACACTACTAAATCTCCATACAGTTATGAGAATAAAGTTTCAATCTCCCAAAAAAGCTTGGCGTTTTCTGATTATCTGACTTAAATGGCTAAAAGCAAAAGCTACGTCAATTCGCAATACAATTGACACCACAAGTGTCCAACATCAACGCTGACACGCCTGTGGACCTACTAGGAAATGCATGCATACATGCTTACATGTGCAATTAGGGTTGCCAACCGTACTATAATATAGGGTATTGTACTATTTTCCGGTCGGCGTACTATATATATATATATATACTGTTGGAAAAAAATATAGTACGCAATAATACTATTTATATTTCTTCAATTATAAATATAAATATATTTTAATAATTTGCATGAAAAATGTGTATTCAAATGGGTGAACTTTATACTGAAATAACCATATTGAATGAAATGTTCTTTAAAGTCAAAGCTCATTGTGAGTTTATAATCAAAAAAGGTAACATATATTTTGAAAAACTCTGATAAAGAATTAAAAAATGTACTTGAAATTATTTCATTTCTACTCCCTATTCCAACAACTTAGGCATTCACAGGGAGAACTTTTCCCATCACTTAAAAATCGTGTTTACCTTTCTTAAGACTATATATATTCGAAGTGTACTATATTTTTTCAATTTTTTTTTTTAAAGTACCATAAATATCTTCGAAAATGTTGGCAACCCTAAGTGCAATGCACATTTCAATTTGTGGTTGTACACTTTAACTTACTTATGTACTCATTTCGCAGCTTTCACTGAGCGTAAACAGCCGAAATATGTATTGTTGATCGGCATTGCTGCAGTTCATCTTCCATTTGCATTTGCACATTTGTGTGAAAGGTCCGATTGGTCGCCACCAGCGGTTGCAGGCGAGTGTGAATAAATTGTACGTGCAGCTGGCAGCAAAGGCATTCACTACTGCTGAGTGAGCGTATTGACCGGTAGCGACAGGTTGGTTGGCAGCCAGCAATCAGCAGCAATGGCATCGAAAACAAAGGCTATCAGGGCTCTGCTGCAAGCGCAATGATGCAGCTGACTGGACGGCTGCTGTTGCTACATACATACATACATACATCTCTCCGGCAAATGTATGGCAACAATTTAAAAATGTTGCGGTAATGCGTTGCGCCACCACTGTGCACTTTATATTATTTCATTCATTTATTAATGCACGAGTATGCGTCATTACGTGCGTGCGCGTATCTTTCAATGGAATTTCATTAATATACACGCAAGTTAATTTTTTATTTTAATTTTATCCTTTTTTTTTTTTTGAGTCTTTTTACGACATTGGATGCCTGAGATCGGTCGACCACTGGCTTGATTGAACAGTGAGTGCTTTAAATCTAGGCGCGTTGTGCCGTGTGGCCACAATTGATTTAATGCGTTTTTAATGCAGTGGTCGACATGCGGGCTGACGCATAAACGCAAGAACGTAAAAAATGTTGTTGCCAGCATCAAAAATACCAATCGACTAGGCTTTGGGTGTTT
>NW_023461608.1:0-24588 GCF_013731165.1 Rhagoletis pomonella
ATATATTTTTAATTAAAAAAAGGTGCGAACCACGTAAGTAAAAAAATTACCAAGCACTGATAATGATTTTTCATTTGAAATATTATTAAATTGGTATAAATGTGGGAAAGAAAATACTCCGATTTATTGTTTTAATATTATCAAAGTGGCAAGGCCGTTGAGAATGCTCACAATTTATGAAACTTCAAAAAATTTTACTATCCGTCAAAAGTTGTTTATTGAAACTACCTTCTTTTTTGTATCATGGTTGGTATCGAACATTCATGCGGTGCGGATGTGCTCTCGTTTTTATTGATTTTATGGCGATCAACAAGCATTTTCATAAAAGCGCTAGCATCAGTGTTGCCGTTGAGAAATTTCAGAAAGTCGCAAAAAAGGGGTCGGTCACCGACGAAAAAAAGGGTCACCATATTTAGTCTGTTCCCATGAGCTTGGGACTAAAGCCTGTAGAACTGTCAAACTACAATTTTACTCTCTCAAGTGAGAGTAAAAGGAGAACAGATGCAGAAGGGTACGGGAACGCAAAGAGCACTATTTCCTGTAAAAGTGTCAGTCGATCAGTTTACATGTCATTGGTACAACACTGATTTGGCTGAAATATCACTAAATAATTATTGAGACCTATACATATTCAAATATTTCGTTGCTTACTTCCATGTTTTAACAAATATAAGGTTCTTTGCTTTCGCCGCGTCTTTTTTTGTTCACAAGTGCAACCCTGCCTAGCGTTTGACATTTTTCATGAACTTACTGGAAGAAAAACTCCGGACTAAAAGCCTGATTATGGCAACTTAACTTAACTTAACGGAACGTAGAACTTAGAGAATCAAAATGAAACAGATTTCGACGTGGCATTAAGTTACGTTAAGTTTCGGCTGTTCAATTATAAGCAACACCCATTTAACAGAATTTTTAAGAGAGAGCCGTAAGTTACGTTAAGTTGCCATACTCAGAACATAAATCCTTTAACTTCTGATTAAGAACAGTTGCTCAGTTACTCAGTTACTCTTTTAAAAGTGTTCCCACTTACATGTTTTATGTCTATAGGAACGACCTCCTGTAAGTTCTGACTAAATTCTGTTTGCCGGACTGTTATTGGAACAGACTAATTATTTTTAACCGACTTCAAAAATGGAGGAGGTTATCAATTCGCCGGAATATTTTTTTGTTATGTATGTTACCGCATAACTTTAACCGTTTCAATAATTCTTTTTTTAACGGAAAGGTGGTATCTCAGAGGTTCCCCATAGACGCGATTATTACATCAGCTTTGCCCAAAATAGGGTTGCAAACCTACATAAAAATCGAGTTACTGCAATGAAAAGAGTTGCATTTCCTTTAAAAGTTTTAAGTGATGCATTTTTTCGTACTTACAGGAGGAAGTATTTTTTAATAGCATAGTTCAGTTAACATTTCCTAACCAAAATCTCTGAAAAGGGGCAAAAGTCGCGCATAGTTTTGGAATAGGGTAAAAAAATCAAAACTTTCAAAAAGTCGGATCAATGGGTATTGGCCCTTAAAAAGGGTCAAATGGCCCCTTTAGTCGCACAACGGCAACACTGGCTAGCATAACCTCACACGTCGAACATTCAAGACGAACTGAATGCTCCCGCTGTTTTTGCAAAATGCAGTTTCGTACGTGTGCCGATCACAGAAAATTAAATTCCGTAGTAGCTATTTTTTATGTATATTGGCTCGTCATAATTTGCCTTTTTTAGCTAAAAAATATAAAATAATGCATAACAATAGCCTTTAATCGTGTCATATACTACTTGTCATCTATAAAATAAACGCAACGTGAAAATTTTCCATATTTCTTATATTAACATTGTACGCTCCTTTTTTTTAGTGAACGTTAGTTCATTTTTTTTTTTTTGAAAATGGGACTTCAAAAGGGGTTAAAAAGAATTATTCCTGGGATAATTTCAGGGAGTCTTGAACAAATGAAGCACCAAAAATTAAAAATAAGATGTGTTTGATGACAAAGATATTCATACCTAAGTCAATAAAAATCAAAAACTTAGTAGGCCAATATCTCAATAAAAAGGGCCCGATAGAGCCATATATGTAATACTTGGATGTAATATTGGGAGTATCTACAAGTGCATTCAGTAAACATTAGAGTACAGATGTATAAAAAAAGAAAAGGAAAACCGAGTAATCGTAGTAAAAAATGACACTTGAATTCAAAACAAATCGCAGTGGCGGAACATTAAAAGAAAATTACAAGGAATTTTTAGTTTACATTTAATTTTATGAATTTTAAATAAATTAAATTACAGAAATGTTGCACAGATGTTTTTTATGCGAAAAAAAGAGACAAATTAATAAAATAGCTTTACATGCGTATTTTGGTACGCATATAGTTCCATAAAATTTAGCTAGCAATTTTAATGAAACTTTATTGAGTTTTTTTTAATTTTTGCACAACGTTTGGAATTTGGATATATATAGTTTTTGCTAGATAATCTCTACTCTCATGAAGCGAAAAATTTCAAAGGAACAACATTGCGAATATTATATACAGATCACTACAATTTTGAGTGAGCCAATATAGTTATTTATTCCTTTTTAACTGAATAGTGGTTTAATTTTTACCTATTGAAAAATGGAGATATTTGTTTAAGTTAAACATTCTAAAATGAAGAATAGCTAATCATTTTAAAAATTTTCAAATCGGGTTTCTAATTTTCAGCTAGCTTTAAAATGAAATTTTAATACTTCATCGTAAAGTTTCAGTTTGTATAAGTAAACCACCACTCCAGAGTAAAACAATCCTCTTAAAAAAAATACTATTACTGTAATCGTAATTCAAGTTTGTTCGATGAACGATTACTTTAATTATAATCCTGTATTGTTTTATTTGCCGGTTATACAAAGTTTATTTCGCCCGAAATACCTTACTTATTATTTTTATTTTAATATTACTTTCTTTTATTTGTCTGTTTTTTTTTTAGATAAATACGTATTATCCTCATATTATCGTTAAGCGCGCATTTCTTTATTTTTTATTTATTTAACGACCCGGTGATATGCCCATAAAACAATTGGTCTTTTTTTTGTATTACTTTCTTGGGCATATCAAACATTATCTGAAACATATCAACTATAATTAAATTATTTTCTTCTTACTTTTTACAGTACAGTTTAAGGAAGTTCCAACGTTATGTAAAAACCTTAAGAAAATCCTTAAGTATTTCGTTTGAATTGAAAATTCAGTACAACTCAGTACGAATTTTGAAAAATCAGGGCATTAGCGTACTTAATGAAGAAATGAATAAAATCAGTACAAGAGTTGAAAAATCAGTACTGTACTTATAAAATCAGTATGTCTGTAACGGAAGAGAACTCGAACATGGTACGGAGATATATGAAAGCAATCCCATACTCATGGAAAAAAATTGCGGTTATTGGCGTGGGATTTCCCATACAAACCGAATTTTTCATACTGCATATCTCTGGAAGTGTTCATGGAGTATTGGAACTTGGTATGGAGATATATAAAATCAATCACTTGGTCATGAGGAAAAATTGGGGCTATTGGAAAAAGGGGCGTGGCTCTTCCCATACAAACCGAATTTTTCATACTGCATATCTCCGGAATTGTTCATGGTACACCCAGAAAAAGGTTTAGTTATATATACCAAGATATGGTTATAGTGACCAAGTGACATAGTTGGATATGGCGAAATAAATATCTTGTTCACGAAAGTCTGCAGTTTACTTAAGACTTCTAGTTGGGACAAATGTATATTCGTTAATAATTACAAAATTACTACCTTGAGTGGACAATATTGTTAGTTGAATAAAATCATTGTTGAGCAAATATAAACGATGCTTCGGTTAATAGAAGTTTTCAATTAATTTTGTGAACTTGCTTTAGACTTGAATCAGCTAGTCGCTTATTATTGGAAAAAAAGTTTCAGTTTGACACAAATAAAAATTTACTCGAAGGTTGTTGTGTTTACTTTCTTCTTTTATTTGCATATATTAAGCATAAAAAATACATACATTTTAAATAAATAGTTACTAGTGTAAATAATACATATGTATATGGTGGTAAGAATTTCCTAAAAAGAAAAGATGAAACAGGAACAGTCGTGCGAAAACCAGGCCAATATCAGCTGGAAGTGCTGGTTTAAGTATTCTGCTTTGCTTTTTCCTTGGCTAAATTGGCACTTTCAAAGTATAATTCACATGAAATATATATGTACTGAGAAACCCCGGTTGGCATCAAACCCTATATTTTTAAATATCTATGCGCGCACCAAAACAATTATTAATTCGTTCGATGCACGATAAACGCTTGTAATACGTTATTCTCTATTACGAATCGATGTTGTCGTATGAAATCCGTTATTTAGCGTAGCTTATATGTGCTGGTTCACAATAAAAAGTGAAGAAAAACCACAGCCATTCACAACAATACATCTATCGGGCGTATTAAAACGATAAAACGAGAACTGATTTCATGCGATACACTTGCAAAATTCATTATAGGGGGGTGAGACAAAAAAAAGTAAGTGCGCCTGGGCCAAACTGGAGAAGTGAAACTTACGTTACATATACAGTGACGAGCAAAACTGTAACATGGTGTGACACTTTTTATTTCAGCCACCGCTATCTTTCCAAGTTCTAACGACATTCATACTTTTGTTGTATATTCTTATTGGTACACCTGTACTTCATCTCTCATAACCAATTGAAGCCAATACAACAATAATAAAAAAACCAGCAGACAAAAATGTAAATTAAGCCATATGTTACAGTTTTGCACTTATGTATTTTTAATAACTTTTTGACAATTTTCACGAAAAAAAAGAATTGTTAACACAATGTTCAGCATAGTTTTGCTATTTTTAGTTCCTGGATGCAATTTGGCATACCTTATTTTTATCTCTGTAAAAATTCTGGAGGTATAGCCTCCCATATATCCTTGGTTTGCTTTCATAGCTCATGTACTCCATTGGACGAACTTGGATACTTAGTAAGCTGCGCTTTTAGTTGATTTCGCAAATTTTCGACGAGATTCATATCCGCGGATTGATTTTGCACCCAGTCTTTGCGAACATATGCAGTATGTTTTGGGTGATTTTTTAGCAGAAACTCTCATTTTCGCCTACATCTTGCAAATTTTGTTGAAGTATGAACAGATACTGTTCCTTACGCATAATGCGTACTAACGGACCAACAATATTTTTGAAATACAACCCCAAACTATTACTGACCGACCACTGTGATTCACAGTTTGCCCTACATGATGCACTTAGGCTTAATTTGGGTCTTTGATCCAATACCATGCCCGGCCATCTGATTGAAAGCGATTAAATTAGTCTTGTCAGACCAACTAACCTTCAATTAAATCTTAAAAATTTGTTTTTTTATTGCATTCTGTAAGGCCCAACATATCCCAATAGGCAACGGTCCGGTTTTCGTGCGATTCGGCAAAATGCTACCACTCTCGCACATGTATTTTGATCAAAATGGGTTTTTCTTCTTTATTATGGCTTTGTGGTTAATTTGACAATTCTTCGCCTCACTGTCTACTGATTTGCATTCAATTTTAATACTTTAAGCGCTTCTGTAATAGGGGCTTCATCGCTACTTGCTACTAAGTTCACAAGATATCGGACCGCATTATTTTTTGGCAGACTTCCTTTGTCCTTAATAACATTTTAGGCTATATTTTTTCTCAGTCTTAACATTTTCTTACGGCGAACTCCACAATTTTTTGCCACTTTTCCTACGGTCCCGCGTTTCGGCAGTAAATATGTTATTTACATTTGTTTCCTGATTAACCATATTATTTACTGGTAATCACTTCTTGAATAAATTACAATACAGAAAAATGTCATCTGACTTCCAACTAATGAAAAGATAACTGTAAAATGCAAAACTGAGGGTGAGAGCAAAACTGTAACATTTGCCTTAATTTACATTTTTGCCTGCTGGTTTTATTATTGTTGTCGGATTGACTTCAAATCTTTGTGAGAGAGGGAGTAGGGGTGTACCAATAAGAATATACAACAAAAGTATGAAAGTCATTAGAACTTGGAAAGATAGGGGTGGCTGAAATAAAAAGGGTCACACCATGTTACAGTTTTGCTCGTCACTGTATATTTTGTCTCATAACCAATATACATACATACATCTGCTTTTGCTTAAGGTTATATTTTTTGTAATTTTTTATATTTAAACTATATTAACTGTAATTAATTATATTTAAACTATTCTGTTTTCCTTTATCTTAATTTTTATTTTTATACTCTACGATAACAAAATCGATAGTAATATCCAAGTAACAAAAAATCGATGACAATCGTCACTGTGCGTCACTGAAAATCATGAACGTGAACTGTTGGTGAAAATGTTGGACCAAAATGTTTCAATACATAAAATTCATTTTGGGTGGGACGAAGTTCGCCCGGTCTGCTAGTTTTTTATAAAAAATGTAGTTCATGATTCTAATCAAAATTTAAAATTTTTTTTAAGAATTTTTGGAAAATTTTAAAGCATGCAGTTATATTGTCCATTTAGTTCTAGCATAATAATTTCCTAGTTTGATTTGGCCAAAAAGGCACGTAAAATTTGAATTTATGATTTGCCAGGATGTCTTAAATCATACACTATACTTTTATAAAAAATCTAGCAAAAAATATGGCATAAAGAAACATTTTAAAAATAATTTTTTCAAAGACAAGATTTTATTAGTGGTACATAAAAAATCGCCCCCGCACCACCTAACAGCTAAAGTCTTTTGTGGAGTTAAGGCGCTGGCCCAATGCAGGCTTGCTTTGCTTGCTTCGCTTTGAGTACTGTCAAAAGTTATTTGAAATATACTAAAACGTATGAAGGGTGGCCAAATGGCAGCTTTGCTTCACTTGCTTTAAGCGCCTCAAAGTTTCAAATAGGTAAATGTTTTATTTGAAAGCGTTTCATAGCCTTTTGACAAAAAGATATGTTCCCGTTCTAAATCAATTCAAACAAACTGCTGTACCTTTTTATGTACAAAAATTTTCTTACGTGATGTAAAAAAATATATGTATAATATTAGTAATTCAAAGTTTAATAAAAAGTAATCTATGTTTCCATATTTATATTTAACATTTCGTTGGCTTAAAGTGAAAAGTTGCTAAGTCCATTTTTACAAATTTTACAGGGACTTTGAATACAACATTTTGCGTGTTTAAAGCAAAGCAAAACTCCATACAAATCAGAAGGATTCGATCTCTGTTAAAAAATTTCGTATTTTGTTGGCCTTATTGCATATTCGGGGCCTCTTTTGGACTTATAAAATTTATCTTTTATTGAATATAAACGGAAAAAAATAAAACAAGTACCTTAATCCTTAATTTTTCTTACTTTCTATATCAAAATTTGAGGCTTCATAAAATGTAGACTTATCAACTTTTCACACAAAGCTGGCGATATTTATGATGTCAAACTACTGGTAAGTCTTCTCTTGAAAAATCGATTTTTTTTTGAGTTTGTTGTTTTTAATATATGTATGTATAATTATTATCATTCTTTAGAAATGCAAATATTAATTCACATTCATTTAAAAATAAATCTGAAAAGATTGTTTTGTATTTATTTTTCTTTTTTTTTTGGAATTTTATGGCAAAATTATTCTTAGTGTAAGGAAACAGACCTTGACTTTTTAACTACACAGCTGGTTGCTTTGACAGCGTTCCAAGCCGCCATTTGGCCAACCGAGTTTTTGAAGTAAATCAAAGCAAATTAAAGTAAGCAAGGCGTGCAAAGCAAGCCTGCATTGGGCCAGCGCCTTTTATTTCTTCCATTTTAGTAATATACCTTCTATATATGAGACAAATCGGACCATAAAGACGGGTTTTCCAAATGCTCGACTCCTGCGCCACGTATCGGTTCGGTGACCATCCTCCCTGTATTATATGGGACAGTCCTCTCTTCGTCGATTGTCCTGCAAAAAAGACGAAATTTATTTTCGTCTTTAAATTGTCATTTTTGTTTAAATTTTACTCTAAAATTTCAAACTTTGTTTCCATATATGGATTCCAAAACCAATAACAAAACACACACAGCTTGCTGTTTTTTCTGGGGTACTATTACCTGTCCAGTGCGTGATGTGGAGGCAATTTTAAAATTTTGTGAATAGAAGATATTAATTGGCCCAAACAACGCCAACAAATTATTGCTGATTGTACACGGTGGGCAGGAAGCAAAGATAGGTTGCATAAAAATGTCGACAAAAACTGAAAGCAGGGTTGTATTTGTTGATATTTTTAGGTTAAGAATCCCTTTGAATTGAAATCCTAGCTGCTCCTGTTTTAAAGATATCAAGATTTTACATAGTTATGATAGGACCAACTTTTGCGAAAGAGAAAAACATCTTTGTGCATTAAATATTCAACAATGTATGTGTGAGTAAATGTGTGTATATATATTATGTGAAAATATAAGTTTATGTAAGTTTTTAGCAGGTTTCAATCGTTTCCAAGGCGCACCACGTAGAGGCAACTTACTTTGCACCTCTTTGTTCTTTTTTTGGTTTTATTTTTTTTATATTTTTTTCTTGCTTTATTTTTTTATATATGGGTTTTTTGTTTCCTTTTATTTTTTTTTGTTGGCTTACCATATAATATAGTCACACATTTTAGTATTTAAATATTTTATTATTTAGTTAAGTTTTTATATATGCTGGAATGAAAATGTCATTACAGTTTTCTTCAGGCGACTCACAAAAGTTGGTTTATCAATCATATTTATTTTGAATCTATCCCAGAATTTAATGAATTCCCTACGAACTGACTTCCCGGCCTGCTCGGACCATAATCCTAAACCATCGTTATTCAAGAATGAAATAGATTGCTTTAAATGTTTAAGGATAAAATGGATTTTGACAGTTTGAGAAATTCCAGTACTTTTCAAAGCTGTGCGGAGTTCGTTAAGATTTTTATCAAAATTACTAAGATCCGCTTGTTTTGCGGAAAACCATGTATTCACGATTTTGCTCATGGCTTTGAACGAGGCAATATATTTGGTATTGTTTTTACTGAGAGTTTCTTCCATACAAACTATGTTCGACATTTTTTTGTATGTGGAAGACACTGTCAGCAAAAAATAAATAATTGCAAAAAATCAACGAAATTTTCTGGTAACTTCAGACTTGCACATTACTAATTGGCTCAAAAGCTACATTTTAAACATTTTTCTAAAAGATCTGATTAGAAATTGTGATCAGATGAAAGTGTCTCCGAGCCAATAATTTTGTACGGCACGGTACTTATAAGTAATCTAGGTTTCACGAAAAAAAATAAATAAATACAAGGTAACATTAAAATATCAGTCAATTGTTTCGTTGCTGTGAGCTTGTTTCAAAACTTCTGGCTTTTGCTATAATTGTAAAACTCTGTGCATGTCATTTTAACGTATTTAGGTACATACTTATATTAATCATCAACTATTGCTTATGCAAAACGTGCTACATTAAAAAAAAAATCGCATATGAAAGAGCACCAACCCAACTCGTAATAATTTAAGTATACAAATTTTAGTATTTAGTATAGAAATATTCAATTGAAATACGCCAATAATAAAATGAAGCGCTTTGCACTTAACGGATGCTTTTTCATAATTAAGTTAAAAAAAAAATTTATTTAAATTCCATGCTGTCTTTAATGGGATTTGAACCCTGACGCTCTGGAAATTAGCAAATTGTGGCAAGCATCTTCGTGCCCTCAGCTACAGCCAGACATGTAAATGTGCATTCAAATGTTCAGTTTGATTCAACACCACGTGTGCGTTGTATGAAAGTATTGTTTTTAAGTACGAACATTTCAAAACGATAATCAAATAAAAAATATTCATGTTTACTATGCGTTATTTCCCCGAGTAAATTCATACAATTTTTCTTAATATTACAACGCGTTTTTTCTCTCAGCGTAGTCATTTTTAAGCAAAATTTGTGCAATCAAATCGAAAACCGGGACACTTAAATGAAACCCGGGACATTTTAAGGTTGGACTGGGACACCGGGACAAATAGTCTAAAACCGGGACATGTCCGGGAAAACCGGGACGTCTGGCAGCCCTACACATAAAGCGCATACTTTCATGCGATTTTCTTTATGATCGCATTTGTGTTCTGGATGTACAATAGTCATTATTTCCTGACAGAAGAGTACATAAATACCAAAATAAATCTCATACAAGCTTTGAATTTATTTACTTATTATGAGGAGTACCGTTGGCCTAAGTTAGAGCATTTTTATTTCTTGCACAAGCGCAGTGCGACTTGCCTGCGCTACTTGCTTATAGCAACAAACCTTTAATAAAAAATTACTACCGTATTATATAGCGTACAATATTGTATACATACATACATATATTGCGATATTGAAAGTGTTTGTAATGAGAAAGTTCACGGTACAGAAAAAGGTAATTGTGGTGTTTTATTTAAGTTGTATACCGGTAGCGCCCAATAAATCTCGATCAATTATTCTTTCGGTAGGAAAAAATGAAAATGTTTCACATTGATTTGATCCGTTTTAGTGAGTTAAAAAAGGGGAACAGATTTGTATGAGATTTCTTTTCGTATAAATATGCTCTAATTATCGAGAGTACGCCTTCCTCTTCCTCCTATCAGAAGTATATAAAATGTGGATATCTTTAAAACAGGAGCAGCTAGGATTTCAATTTAAGCGGATTCTTAACCTTAGGATATCAACAAATACAACCCTGCTTTCAGATTTTGTCGACATTTTTATGCAACCTATCTTCGCTTCCTGCCCACCGTGTGTATGAGAGATATATCTTAAACATGACATACTCAAGAAGGCTGCTTTGAAAATCTTGTAAAAGTAAAGAAGTTCTCAAAGATGGAAGGGAAGCGGAACCCTTCGAAGGTACGCTTTGCATTCAGCTCGTTATCGATGCTATTCACTGCATTTTGCGTGGCCGAAATCAGAGTCTGAAAATAATCCCTGAATAGCCCTCGTTCTTCAAAAGTAGTCGCATATTTCCATCATGTTTCCCTGCCTAGGAATGTTGGCAACAAATTTTGCGGGTTAAACGTCCCGAGCACAAAGTACAAAGTTATGGAAAAATATTGAACAAATGTGTGACGTTACAACTGAATATTTATGTGCTGCGTTCACAAAATACCGAAAAATTCCTTTTCATGTAGGTAATATAAGTATGTACATTCCAAATATGAACCACATCAAATATCTTTCAAATATCTCGTCAACGGCGTCACCTAGCGGACTGATTCTTCTTTTACGTTGCATTGTCATCGGGTTCTGAGCTAAGTTTAAAGCAAGGCGAATTAATATAAGGTGGTGTTACTAGCTCAGCTGATTTTGTGTATGTGTTTCGCCGCACGGCTTCTGATATCAAATTGAAAAATTTTGTTTGAATTTCTACACACACTCTTACAGATTTTGACAGTTTATGCCGCCAAAGCAAAAACAAAATACATGTAAATTTTTGTTTTTGTACTCCTGCTATCACCTTATATTAGTTCGCCTTGGTTTAAAGTTTCAAGTTTCTAGCTCATCGATAAGTTGGTTAAAAATTCGTTGCAAAATTTGATTACACACACGTAAAACATAATTAAAGCTTGTTCATTGCAATATTGGATATTCAAAATATGCAATGTATATGGTACGTTTTGGAAGTCAGCCGTTACAATATTTATAAGATTTAGTCATTTTGTTATACGATAAATAAAAAAGTTCTAAAAAATATTCACTCGTTTTCACTATGGCCTCTGTTAAAAATTGCATTCGATCTTCGACTGTGGTCGAAAGTGCTGGTCGAATTTCGCTCGTTTGGGTTGTTCACAATAGGATATATTTGACCGCTGAGAAGCTTTCCGAACTAAATAGTGTAAATTTGTGCAAATTAAAATGAAGTATAAGATAAAGCTAGTTTATAAAAACTTGGTAAAAATAAGTACAACGGAGTTCTGGTTCAACGATTAGACAGAGTATGAGAGCTAAGTAAACTGGCTAGGGGGCCAATTGTGGATCTATGAAACTGTGAAAATGTAAATTTCAATGTCAGTGAGAATATCATTTGCTTATTTTATCATTTCGTTATATCATTTTAAGCGATTCTCGATCATTAAAGGCTTTTCCATTAACGTATGGCACGTAAGTATTTGGTAAATTATTGTGAGTTCAACACAATGATATTCTTTATCACAAGATGATGGTTTTTGAGAAAAATGTCCAATTTTCCTTTTTCCTTGCCACAAAACTGTGTGAAAAAAGTTTTCCCAGTGAAAACTTTTTGACAAATTAATTTATTTTTATTTGAAAAGAGAATTGTATTTTATGTGCAGTGATGAAAAATGTTTTCACTTCACGTTTTCACAGAAGAGGCATTGGCCCCCAGGAGTAGAAAACGTTTAAGTGTAGTCTTTCGAATATATTTTGATATACAATATATTTAGGAAATTTGTCTGCAGATTTATTAAAAACTTCCGACTGTCTAAAGAGGCGTTTGTAGACCTCCTGTCCGCTACACAAAACCTGCTGCAGCAATGCTCTCGAGCCGAATCTATTTAAATTTTGTTTAGTTTATCAACAGCTCTACGATTTTGTTAACAGAGATCGTGCCAACTGAGTATTGAAATTTTCTTGCATAAATGAAACCAGCCTTTCGAGCTTGTGTTTAGTATTCACGACGTTAGACCTGCATGAAGTTAATCAAAATTGTTTATAAATAGTGTCTAGCCGCCAAAAAATAAGAAAACAAATGCAAAATCATACATTTTTCACAATTTCGTAACACTTCGCTACAGCATTGAAAGCAAAATTCTGTTAGACCAAAAAATTCGATACTTAACGAAAATTTCGACTTTGTTGCATAGCTCATAATACGAATTTCACACTCAATCTTCGATAACCAGCGAAGATCGAATGCAACTCATAATAGCTCTGATCCAATACTTTTCGTGAAAAATCCTGTAAAACGGTCAAACAGCAAAAGTACTCTCTGAAGTGAGAGTAAAAAGTGAGTAACAACAAAAAGTACGGGAAAAAACCATTTTTCTTGTAAAAACGTCAACCAGTGATTGCTTGACACTTTTCATGATTTTACCAGAAGTTCGGGTAAAATCTTGCAACTTCATTCTCTGGCTATCGAAGGCCGAAAGTGAAATTCGTATTATGAGCTATGCAAGCGTGTCGAAATTTTCGTTGAGTATAGAATTTTCTGTCGAACAGAATTTTGCTTTCGTTGGTGTAGCGAAGTGTTAGAAAATTGTGAAAAATGTTTTATTTTGCGTTTGTTTTCTTACTTTTTGGCGGCTAGACACTATAGCAATAAACATCGATTTATTTCGAAAAAAATCCTTAAGAAGTTTGCCAAAATGTAAAATCAATTTAATTAACCAATTATACGAAATATTTTAAAATCGGTATCAAAGTGCAGAGGTTTAAGAAAGCTTAATTTATAAAAAATGGTTTTAAAGGGTGCTGCCACCCTTTAACTATTTAAATAAAAGATTCGAATATGGGTATCAAACGATAAACAAGGATTTCCACCAGCTTAGTGATCTAAAATCAATCAATATTATTAATGTGAAAGCTTGTGTAGCTCGATACAGATAGCTTATGGCCTGCATTAACGTTTAGCATATTTTTTTAAGAGAGTTGCCACCTGCAGCAAATTTAAAATACTATGTTAAATTATAACTTCAAGGAAGTTTTAAAGTATGCATGCCAACGTTTTAAAAAATCTTTATCTCCAAAACATTTGTAAAAGCATTTCCACCTGGTTTTAAGGTCAAATTCAATTTTATTAATAACCTAAATGAAGTATTACAATATGGGTGACAAACGAATGAGGTGTTTTGCAAATAATTGAAGGGGGTTGCCACCTGCTCAAAACCAATAGAGTTTTTTTGTTATAAAGTATTACAATATGGCTTCAATCGAAAGAAGTATAACAATGATTTCTTTCCAAAGACCGGTTTTAAGGTTAAACCAACTTTAATCAGTGAAGATTTCCCACCTTTTCCAAATTTCAATATATTTATGCTGTTTAAGCTAAAGAAAATATAACAATAAAATATTGATATGAAACAAAAAGTGATGTTGTGTATATAAGGGTACATCACTCTCCATAAAAAAAAAAAAGAAATGGGACCGTTTTTCCATCGGAGTTATATAGGTTTTTTACTTTATGGCGGCTAGACACAAATTTTAAACAATTTTATTAATTTCATGCAGTTCCAACGCCGTGAATACTAAACACAAGCTCGAAAGTCTGGTTTTACTTATGAAAGAAAATCCCAATACTCTGTTGGCACGATCTCTGACGAATCGTTGAACCAGAACTCCGTTGTACTAATTTCTTCCATAGTGCCATAATACTACCAAATGAAAATTCCTTCGATAAGCACTTTCGACTACAGTCGAAGAGCGAATGCAACTCATAATAGGGGTCAAAACATTTGCTAGTACCAAGTATTAAATATACAGCAGATTTCAGTGATTTTAAGAGGTTGAAAATATCAAATAAAAAACATGAAAGAACATAATAAAAATTTTAAGTTTTTGCATTTAGATTTTACTTTTCGTAAAGCTACCAACCTCATAAATATACATTTTAAAACAATAATTTTGCGAAATCCTTAAAATCCAGGATATGCCAGGTAAAAATTGAAGATGTGAGATGTGTATTTCTTAAACATTAACATAAGAAATATAAGAAGGGTTAATTAATCGAGCTGCCTTCCACAAAATTTGTATTCGCCTGTGGTAAAGTTCCTTGCTGGGATCTTTTAAGCGGTTGAAAATAATGGTCGTTGAGTGAATGACTTTGGTGGAAGTTTTTGAGGCTAATGAAGTTGACTATAACATAAAAACAACTCGTTAACGCTACACTACTACTTTAAGATACGTTAATATTAAATAATAATTATATATGTGACCTGGTCTACGAAAAGGGAGCTTACGTGAGAAAAAAGTTTTCTGTGAAAAAGCTGTTAAAAGTGAAAATCATCTCATCTTCCATCCGAATCAACCAAAAAGTGAAAATTGATTTTTTTGACACCTAACCTCCCTTTCCGTAGACCAGGTCACATATTAAAAATAGCTTTTATATCAAACCATGCGCATTGGTCATATGATTTTCTTTTTGCATTCGGTCTTGGTAGTTCTGAACTGATTACTTCTCCATTACAAATGTACACATTATGTGGATATATTTACTTCTTACTGTGGTGGATAATAAAAAATGATGAATTTACTTTCGAAAGAAATCTGCCGCCGTGTGTATACATACAGTTGCCCACAAAATAATAGGGGTGCGATATTTTGACCAGTTTTTTCTATTTGTATTTTGTTTATTTAATGTTTATTATTTTTTTATATAAGTCTTGCCGGTTATACAAAAAAACACGATATAAATCCAGATTTAAAACTTTGTACATAAATTATAAAAATTTCGCAAATTTTCACCCAAAATTAGAAACGTTTTAATCAGAATCTTTAGAAAAAAGTTTGGTATGCAATTTGGTAGCCCATTCCGTTGATTTTTGGCATTTTTTGCTAGCAGTGTCCTATAAAAAGAAAATTATCGAACATGGAAAAAATGTGAAACATCTTCAACAAAAAAATCCTTTAAAATCAACGGGATTTTTTAGCAACTTGAAACTTGCATTTTATTAAATGTACTAGAAATAAATGGGCTACAAAACTGCATACCAAAATTTTTTTCTAAATATTCTGATTAAAAAGTGTGAAATTTGGGTGAAAATTTGTGAAATTTTTATAATTCTTGTACAAAGTTTGATATCTGAATTTATATAGTCTATTGTATAGACTTTTATAAAAAAATAATAAACAAATAATAAATAGTAAATAAACAAAAGACTCCTATTATTTTGTGGACAAATGTATGTATGTATGTATTTCGAATTCCATTAAGCCTCTCTGGATGAAGAATTAATTATTGTTAAAAAAATAACTATATGTGTATAAAGACAATGCATATTTACTGTTTTTTTATTTTTTTTATTTTTGCAGGCGTTGTACAAAGGCAAACATTGTACCTGATATATATGTATTACAATGTAGTATGACAAGAAATTTTAGCTTTATATGTACAACAACGCTTCGACGAATAATCAGACCTCTTTATCAACATTCAATGATAACACGAATTACATTTTATATTTAATATTGTATATAGTATATATATACATGTACATGACTGCACGCATTCCAAAGGCTATTCGACAAAATTTTTCTCTTCAATTTGGTGCTAAGTCGGATAACGCAATAATGTACTCATCACATTCAGAAGATCATGCATCGAAATGCTATACTATCGCCCAGGATTCAACTGTTGATGGTTCCGCAGAAGAGAGTCGAAATGAAAGGGAAACTAACTTTTGCTTTCAACTTAATGGTAAGTTTCGATAAGAATCACGTTCAACAAAGTACGGTTATGCGGTTAAAAATTTAAATTTCTCACACATTTTTAAACTCTCGCTTTAAAGTTTTTGGAATTGTAATATTATCTTTTCTAAACTATTTAAAATCGAAAAATTATGCTAATATGCACAACTCGACAACATTGACCTGTCTGCTGTCGTTTTAAAATAAGTAGGCAACAAAAATTGTCGAAAACTTTCCAGTGCTGCCAAGTTCTCCCCTTTTAATACGAGTCCAAATTTTATGCAACGCCTTTTGCACTTGACACGACACTTGCAGTGAGGTACATTCTGATATTTTGGTAATATGCTGGTATTCGTTAATTTTTTTTATTTAAGAGACAAAAAACTACATATAAATAGTTATTGCACTGAAGTTAAAAGCACTGGCTGCTTTTGTTGAATTTAGGAGCTAGTTAAGAATTCATAGATATTAACTACATATATTTATAAATGCATCCATTTGAGGTAGTTGGTAGGCACAGTGTTTCCGAAAACTATTTTTCTGTTGTGTTTGAGTCCAGAACACTTGTCGCTGATGAGAAGTCTAGAGAAAAAGAAGTCTGATGAGGAGATGTGGTGAAATAGCTGCTATAACTTCTACCGCTTAGACTTTGTTGCTTTTGTAATTTTTCCTAATAAACAATCGTGGTACAAAGCTCAATAAAAATATTAAAAATAAAGGTGTGAGTTACTGTTAACGATGGTGAGTTGCAGAATAAGCAGGGTTTGGTGGAGCCTTTGTGGAGATGACTATGCGTCATTATCGTGTGGCCTAGCCTACAACGTACAAATATCCTTAGCTTTCGGCAAGTATAGTCTGGTGAGTATGTAGGTTTAGTGCACTTAGGGTTAAAGGACTTGTAAGTGTGCTGATAACTTGTCCATTCATTTTCACATCTTGTATGGATAAAAGAGAGAGCTAATTTTCGGATGTCTAGTGCCGTGACATGGTCAAATAGATGCAGAGGTTGGTTTGAAAATAATTTTGCTTTTTCGTCAGCGAACTCATTACCTTTGATTCCAACGTGACCCGGTACCTACATTATTTGTATTTTGCCATTGCTTTCAGAAAGATACATCCGTATGCGTTCAATCAGTAATCCTCCTGTATTTCCGTTTATGAGAGCTTCAATCGTAGATTTGCTATCGGTACATATAACGTATTTAGATCCTGTATTGGAGGCAAATTTAACTGCTTCCGCAATGAACACTGAGCAATATGTTGGTAGCGCACCGACGGTTACTGTTTCACCGATCTCATTTGAGAGTCAGTGAATAAAAATAGGTTTTGATTCGTCATATACGAAATTTAAAACAAATCCCTGAAAATATTTTCATTATAGTTGGAAAACAGAAAAGCAAAAACTACAAAAACAGATAAAGTAGTGAAAAATAAAATTTCTTCCATATACACCCTTGTGGTCAGCTGATTAGGTTAAGTGACACTTTACCAGTTTTGGTTATTTTTCTTTTTTCTATTTAATGCTGTGGTGTAGTGGTAAGCAACTGTGCTGGTCAAAGCAACATCGCAAAAAAATGTAGCAAAAAGGTTTTTTTCTTAACAGCCGTCGCCCCGCGGCAGCTAATGGCAAACCTCCGAGTGTATTTCTGCCATGAAAAACAGCTTCTCATAAGAACACAATCGCCGTTCGGAGTCGGCGTAAAACTGTAGGTCCCTCCCCTTTATGTGACAACATCAAGGCGCACGCCACAAATCGGATGAGAAGCTCGGCCAAACACTAACATATGTGTAAACGCCAATCTATTATTATTATTGACCCCTATTATGAGTTGCATTCGATCTTCGACTGTGGTCGAAAGTGCTGGTCGAACGAATTTGCATTTGGTATTATGACGCTCATTCGATGAATTATAGCGCTATTTTGAATTTCGCTCGTTATGCTGTTCACAATAGTATATTTTTCACCGCTGAGAAGCTTTGTTTACAAATCGAGCTAACTAAAAAGTGTACTTATACATATTTATGTAAATTTGTGCAAATTAAAATGAAATGAAAAAGGAAGCGAGTTTATAAAAACTTGGTAAAAATGAGTACAACGGAGTTCTGGTTCAACGATTCGTCGGAGGATGAGAGCTTGGTATACTGGCCAGGAGTAGAAAATGTTTTAGAGGGTTTAAGTGTAGTCTTTCGAATATATTTTGACATAAAATATATTTAAGAAATTTGCCTACAGATTTATTAAAAACTTCTGACTATCTAAAGAGGCGTTTGTGAGCCAAATCTATTTAAAATATTTTAAAACTATCAACAAGTAAAACCAGCATTTCGAGCTTGTGTTTAGTATTCACGACGTTAGAACTGCATGTAGTTAATAAATTTTTTTTTTTAAATTAGTGTCTAGCCGCCAACAAGTAAGAAAACAAATGCAAAATCATAAATTTTTCACAATTTCATACCACTTCGCAACACGATCGAAAGCAAAATTCTGTTCGACAGAAAATTCGATATTCAACGAAAATTTCGACCCTGTTGCATAGCTCATAATACGAATTTCACGCTGGTTATCGAAGATCGAATGCAACTCATAATAAGGGCCATTATTGTTATTTAATGTTTTAGGTACGCAGTTTTATAACCCATTAAATTTTAGTAGGGTAAAGTTACGATGTTTGAAATGTGGATATGTGGGGTGCTGGTTATGTAATGTGCTAGACTTGTATAAAAAAGTTATAAACATCAAAAGAAAAAATAGCCAAAATAAGCCAAAACTAGTCAAAATGTCACTTAACTTAATCAGCAGACCACAACTGTATGTACGTTCGCTTCATTCCTTTTGTAAATGTAAGACAAATCTTGTTAAACTATACAGAAAGCGGCTAGTCGGACATATTAAAAACCAGATCAAAGATGTGTGGAGCGGGGGGACTCCATTAATACCCACCGTTTGATATTTCAAAAATTTATATTCACAGACGCAGAGAAAATGGATTTAAAAACTGAATGTCGACATACATACATATGTACCCTCAGACTAGGCAACTGCGATATTTCACTTTCCATTAATCTTATTCTGTTGACAATTTATTGTATTTTTGCCATGTTTAATGCATACATACATATACGTTAGGGCGGGTAAAATTTTTTGCATCAAAGGCACATCGCGATTATGGTTATTTGGGATATTTCAAGCATGTTTGCCCAAGAAACCATAGGTCTAAAATAAATTTCGTGCCAAAGATTTTTTCTATCAAGTTTTTTTCCCAAAAAGTGGCTCACCTATTGAAACAGCTGTATTGAAAACTAACCAAAATGTGTATCTGGGGGTTTTTGGGGTCGAGGAATCCATTTCTGGCATTAATTTTTTCTTTTGAGGGCCGCCAGAGGCCGCGTCCGTACTTATTTTGGATTTTAACGCCTTTTTTTCGAAAATCGACAACATTTTTTGCGAAAATCCACGAAATTTGACTTTCTCATAATGCAATTTCAATTTCTAAATAGCCTAAAATATTCAGCGTTGAAAATTAGGGGGAAGGGAGGTATATTCATGCACAACTTATATCGATTTTATTCAATTTAAGACAAAAAATTCGTTGTTTTTTCATTTGTTCTCTGAATTTTACAAAACAAATTTTTTTCTTATTTTAATATAATTTTCTTTATTCAAAAATTCAACTTAAAAGATAAAAACATATTAAATGTAAATGAAAAAAAAACATGCAATTTCTAATGTTTCAGTTTTTAAATACGTATAACGTATTTTTTTATACTCGAGCGCACTTGTGCACAAGGGTATATTAATTTTGTTCACATAACGGTTGTTTGTAACAGCCAAAACGAATCGAGATAGATATAGACTAATGTATACATAAATGATCAGGATGAAAAAAGAAATCGATTAAGCCATGTCTGTCTGTCCGTCCGTCCGTGTACACGATAACTCGAGCAAAAATTGAGATATCTCAACGAAATTTGGTATGTAGATTTCCCTTAATCCAAGGTAGGTTGGTATTGAAAATGGGCGAAATCGGACTGTAACCACGCCTACTTCCCATATAACGGTAATTTCCAGAAATACGAAAACTGCGATATTTTAGTAACTACTGAAGATAATTCACTCGAAATTGATATTTACAATAATTTTTAGACGAAAAATAAGAATATTATAAATTTTTGGAAAATGGGCGTAGCTACGCCCACTTATGGTTACATGTGAATATCTTGGTAACCGCTGCACCAATTTCTTCCAAACTTGGCACAGTTGTTGGCCTTGATACAGCATACTAAATGGCTGAAAATTTTAAAAATCAGACAATAACCACGCCCACATCCCATATAACGGTAATTTCCAGAAATACGAAAACTGCGATATTTTAGTAACTACTGAAGATAATTCACTCAAAATTGATATTTACAATAATTTTTAGACGAAAAATAAGAATATTATAAATTTTTGGAAAATGGGCGTAGCCACGCCCACTTATGGTTACATGTGTATATCTTGGTAACCGCTGCACCAATTTCTTCCAAACTTGGCACAGTTGTTGGCCTTGATACAACATACTAAGTGGCCTTAAATTTAAAAAATCGGACAATAACCACGCCCACATCCCATATAACGGTAATTTAGAGAAATACAAAATCTTCGATAAATCAGTAAATATGGAAGCTAATTTATTCAAAATTTATGCTTGCAACAATTCTTTACCAAGAAATAAGTTTATGGTAAAATTTTGGAAAATGGGCGTGGTACCGCCCACTTATGATCACATATATGTATATCGGTAACCGTTCTACCAATTTGTACCAAACTTGGTATTTTTATTGTGCTTGCCACATAAAAGAAAAACGTTGAAAATTATTGGAATGGGACTAAAATTACGGCCGCTTTTCATATAACGGTAAATTTCAGAAATGCTTGAAACTTCAATAATTCGAAATTTAAGGACGCTAATTTACTCAAAATTGATACACCCCGGCTTACCATCTAGCGGTAGCTTTCGGAAAGGTGAAAAACATATATTTAATACGTGCGCCGGGTATTTAACGTTCGGCTCCGCCCGAACTTAGACTTTCTTACTTGTTTAATATTATGTTGCTAATACTGTTTACCGACATATTGTATGACAAATGACATATGTGACAGCATGCGTTTTCATTTTCATTTTCAGACAGTGTTTAATATGTAAAATAAAAAAAATAAGAACAAAAATTAAAAAAAATTTTCAACGTTGAACATTTTCGGCTATTTAAAAAAATAAATTGCATTATGAGAAAGTCAAATTTCGTGGATTTTCGCAACAATATTGTCGCCCTCTGGCGGCCCTCAAAAGAAAAAATTAATGCCAGAAATGGATTCCTCGACCCCAAAAACCCCCAGATACACATTTGGCTAGTTTTCAATATAGCTGTTTCAACAGGTGAGCCACTTTAAAAAAAAAAAAACTAGATAGAAAAAATCGCTGGCTCGAAATTCATTTTAGACTTACGGTTTCTTGGGCAAAAATGCTTGAAATGCTCAAATAATCATAATCGCGATGTGCCTCTGTTAATTTTTTTGGGCCCCTACAAATCGACCCGCCCTAATATACATATATTTAATTATTTTTTACAGCTCGAATACCAGCACGTTTGGTTCTTTACTTTTTATCATGGTCCGGTTTTTTGGTTTCTTTTATGATGCGCAACGATATAAACTTTGCCCTGGTGGCAATGGTGCGTCCCCCTGATGAGTTGAATTCATCAAACACAACTATTTCCAGTAACGCTACATTGCTTTCACTGAATAGCTCATTGCAGCTTGATTTTACCAATCAGACGCTTTTCGGAGATGCGACCAATAGAACTGTGATAAACGCAAAAACGGTAACACTGTTCTTCATAAATAATTTAACCTAAATATTTTCTAGCCCCATTATAGACTGCAGATAGCGACGACGTCTACGATTGGTCACCTTCGGTGAGGTCAGTAATTGTAAGTTCCTTTTACTGGTGCTATGTGCTCTCACAGGTTGTTGGTGGGATTGCCACTCAATACTTTGGCACAAAACAAGTATTCGGTTGGTCTCAATTTGCCACTGCAATATGTAGCCTTTGCATTCCATTCGGTGCAGATTTTCACTATTCTGCTGTGATAATACTAAGGTCAGTTCAAGGTTTTGCATCTGGATTGACGTGGCCGGCTATGTATGCCATAGTTGGCTTTTGGATTCCGTTGGCCGAACGTTCACGATTCATGTCAAGCTTTCAGGGTTTTAGCATAGGCATTGGTTTAACGTACCCTCTTTGTGGTTTTATAATCGACAACTTTGGCTGGCGATATGTTTTTTACACAACCGGATCGTTAGGTATGATATGGTGTATACTATGGTACTACCTAGCATTCAACACGCCCAAGGAACATCCACGTATTTCTGCTGAAGAAATCGAATATATTGAAGTTAATGTAAGCTCTGAAGCAAAAGAAGCATTAGGCATGAATGTGCCGTGGAAATCAATTTTCACTTCTTTGCCTGCCTGGGCGATTGGAATAACGACATTCGGAAGAATTTGGATTCATTATATATTCATTGTGTGTGGACCGAATTTTATGAAGAACGTGCTTAAGTTCAATTACAAAGCAAATGGGTTTCTGTCCGGTATGCCATTTATTTGCTCTTATATTTCATCTGTAATATTTTGCTATGTGGCTGACAAATTGATGCTAAATGATGGGATGAGTCTTACAAATGTTCGTAAGATTTTTACTGCCATGTCGCAAGTCGTTCCTGGCATTCTAATATACTGGATTGGCTACATTGATACGAATATTGTATTACTATTATTAATTTGGTTTGTGGCAGTTACATTCATAACAGCTTCGTATGCTGGCGCTATGGCTAATATTGTTGACATTGCACCGAATTTGGCAGGGCCGGTTCTTGCTTTTTGCCAAACAATTCATATGTCCGCATCATTTCTTTCCCCGCTGGTTTCGGGTATAATTGTCACAAACGAGGTATGCTTTTGATGACTAACTATACAACTGTCGTTTTCGGAAATACTTTAATTAATTCATTGCTTCTTTTTCATTTAAAGAGTTCAATTGAACAATGGCGCACAGTTTTTGGAGTCTCATCGGCGATAGCGATATTAACATATGGCGTTTTCCAAATCTACGGTACAGCTGAAATTCAAAGTTGGAACTACCCACAACCACACGCCGATGGCTCAGCCGAAGAAAGCCAGATACTTAATAAACGGAATGAAGAACGTATTCCGAAAGACGAGTTGTAAACTATGTGAATATACATATATATCTAAAGTCACTTAATTAAGCGAAATATTTAACTCGTGTCCAACCTTTATTTACTATCGATTTGAACTTTTTGGCATTTTGTACTTGTGAAAAAAAAACTACATTTTTAACTTAATACCATTTTATATAGTAGATACATATGTGTATGTATGTGCACAAACTTATACATGTGTAATTATCAAAAAAAAAAAACGAATGCCAACAATTTATGTTCAAAATGTGTACATAGGAATTTGTGTAAGTTCCTCTATTTATACGTTTTCATAACGTTTAACATGTTTCATTTTCCGGATTTAAGGTATATAGTTGTTCTGATGGAATCTATGATGGAATCCATAAAAATAAATAAGGTCCATTCGATTGCCTATTAATGTGTGATAGTTATTACTTACGCGCAAGTATACTTAAAAATCTGTGGAGTAAGCAAATTGAAAGCGAAAATCCAAAAATACACCACTAACTGTAGCTAATTGCAACTTATTGCCTTGTAAAATTTGAAGTTGAAAACAATAAAATTAATTGACTGAACTTTTAGATTTTCAATGTAGGAAGGAAAACAATTTATATACGAGTATTGTTATGATCTGAATAGTCCTAGGCTTCTCAACTGAACTTTAACACATTTATGTATGTATGTCGATTCCCACGCCTCGGTCAGCGGTATGAAATTAGTAAGTAAATGTTGTGTTTGAAGCTGATTTCAGTTCGGCCTGCTAATTGGTTTGGAAATATTTTCGTTACGATTGGTATCTCGTATTGAGAAAATAGGTATATCATCATTCCGCCTTCACTTTCCAAAAATGGTTTGTTTCCACTTTAGCTTTCGTCTGCATACGCCAATTCGTTTCTCAAAAAAACGTGTTGTTGAAGCTAGAGCATTGGGATCTCCAAAATGTGT
>NW_023461609.1:0-24582 GCF_013731165.1 Rhagoletis pomonella
ATAAATAAATAAATAAATAAATAAATAAATAAATAAATAAATAAATAGATAAATGAGAAAGATAAGGAAATAATCAAGTAAACAGTCAAGCCAATAAACACATGCATATATAAGATCACAAATTGCTACAACATAGAGGTCAAAAGGAACGATGGACAATCACGAACAAAGATCAGGTGATACTCATGCTGCAAAAATGTCTTTAGCGTGGTGTACCCCTACTCGTTTCCCTGACATGTCTCCCAGCTCATACATAGAGTTGCCTATTATACGCAAGACAACACATTGTATTTGCCTTGGTGCTAGTTTCGCACTGTAGTTATCAATTTGAGAGCTCTGTTTAAAATCCCTACGGTATACCACTTGTCCAATATTAAATTTGATTTCTCGCGCCCATGTGTTATAAACCTTCTCCCCTAATTTATGTGCTCGCTTGAGCTCGTCAAAGACTTACTTCCTAATTACTTACTGCCTATCTAGTCCTAAATCTATTCTACAATCAGCATCTTTCACCGAACCTAACCTGCGTAAAATGTCGTAAGAGGCACCATGCTGTACCATGTGCATCCCAAATACTGCATAATATGGTGACTCGCCTGTAGCGGTATGCTCCACACTCCTCAAGGCAAACGCAGCGTCGCTAACGTGTTGATCCCAATTTCGCTGGTTTTCCCCGACCTTATCATCTGGAACACTGACCTATTGACACGTTCTGCTGCGTTCGCTTGTGGAGAGTAAAACGCGGTTATGATGTGCTTCACCCCATATTTGACAAGGAAATTAGCAAACATTTCAGACACGCACTGTTTTCCATTGTCTGAGTGTACAAACTCGGGCACTCCGAACACGTGAAAAACTTCTCTTTCGAGGAATTGGACCACTTTAGCAGCTGCAGCTCGTTGCATCGGTTTTATACAAACAAATTTAGAAAAATGATCTAGACATATAAACATAAAGATATCGCCATCCTTGGCTCGAGGCTATGGTCCCATAAAATCCACATAAAGACGTTGGAAAGGTCGCTCAGTTATTTGTTGTCTGCCCATTGGTGGTTTACGTAAGTTGTTTCTTGTTTTGCTTGACTTGCATATAGTACAGCCCTTTATGCATTTTTGGACATCAGAAACCATTCCCGGCCAATAATACCTTTCCCTAAGGCGGGCTAAGGTTTTATGAATACCGCCATGCCCCGCCGATGGCGAATAATGGGCTGCTTCTACTAATCCTAGGCGTAGTTCTGAATTTTTATTGGAGCTCGTTTTCAATCAAAATTTTTGTATATATTTTGATTTTTTATTTCCGAGGGGGTGAATGGTGATCGATTTGCGATGCGAACACCATTGATCAGCAGTCATAACCATTCTCGTTCAGTTCAGTTCGCCAATTCTGAAAAGCAAGTTGATTGAATTTTATTAATCAAGTAACACCACACATTGACGGTCAAGATTTTTGAACCGATAATTTTTGCCTCTTTTCGTCTTTCGGTATGAGTTCCAGTAACGCAACCGATAACACGGTCAATACTAATTGAACCAAACTTTTCATTTTTCTTTATTCTTCGTGTATTCATTACCAATAAGATTTGAAATTCGTATCAAATTAATCTCGCTTAACATTCTCAAACTGGTTGAATATTCTCAGTCTGATTTGGTCTTCCGGTAAATTCGGGGGTGGATAGTCTTGATCTTTGTTGCGTACCTTGTTGGCGACAGAAGGGACCGAAGGAGATACAGGTAATACTCCTAAGTATTCAAGGCCTTCGCTGCATCCCGGGAGCAAACAACTTGGTCCATAAGAAGATTCGAGCTAGTGCGTTAAACGCCATTCTCAGCCCACGTTCGGTATAATATTATTAAATTACATTTTGGACCGAAAATCACATGAGACATACAACCAATTGAGCGTGAATTTTTTTTTTGTTATACTAAGAGTAATATTCAAATAGATATTGATTTGTTCGGCATTATTTTATTTCGAAATTGCATGTTCAAAACGAACATTGATTTTTTTTTCCTCGCCGATTTAGCTCACACACTATCATAGAATAGAATAATAATAATATTAAATAATAAACTGAAGTAAATACTGTATTGATTTTAATCGAGTACCATCCTTTTATAACCTAGACGTTAATAGTACGGACTTTAGAACGGACTGGTAGAATTTTTAATAATTTGAGTTTACAGTTTTGTATTTGAGTCTTTCAACATGGAATTGTTTCCCATTCTCGATGCAACCTATTTGACAGACGAACAGCGACAGATCGAAGGTGAGATATATAACCTATATCCAGCACCAGTTCAGTGGACCGACACCGAAATAACCGCTCTCAATGGTAAAATATCTGCTTACGTTGGCCAACCATGGTTGATAAAATCTCATGCCATACACCAAATGAGTGAGTTGGAAATATGTGAGAGAGCATATCAGAACTGAATGCAAATGAGGCGTTAACACCGCAGAGTCGCCTTCATCAAATGATACATTATTGTTATCGAACCGCTCGGTTAAAGTTAAAACCTGAATCGGCTCCACGCCAAGAGGACCTGGTCGGAAGGTTTCAATCAAAGATTCGTGAGCTTCGGATGTCTTCACCGAATACGGTAATCCCGACGTGCGATTCCCGATTAAGTTTGAACTCGACTTTCCATGGGTTTGATAATGAACGGGGAACAATGAGTTTAGCTCAAAATACTGTTCCATCACCACGTTTACCCTTAACTAGACCGGATCCGATTTCAAACCAGTATATACCGATTTCGGTTCAGGCAACTGAACCACGGTATACCCTGACCACTAGTACGGTTAATTCAAATGCTCAACCAGCAGTTCCTAGTTCATTGTCAGGCGAAACGGAACCAACACCCTCATTGCACCAACTGTCTGTAATGGTGTCTGAGTTGTTGAGAACACAAACACAGATGCAACAGCAAATGATCCGTGATCGGATTCATTTGCAGCCAACAATACCTGACGTTCGTGACATTAACCAAACCATGCCACCGACCTTGAATCATACCTGGATACCACCATCGGTGGATCCTCCTCATGTTTCTTTGGTTGGTCCGTCACCCTTACAAACTCAAATGACCAATACCTACCGTGGTGTTAGAACGTCTCATACCCAAGAACCAATTAATGAACCATCTCATTTATATCCGAATTATTCGCTATCCGGTCCACCGCAATCACGACCAAATCAAGCCACTATATTCGACGAATCTGCCCAAGCGGATGCAATGGATAGGAAATTTAGAGGCTTACCATCATGGATGGGACGTGCTCAATTCGATGGCGTTCACGTAAACGAAAAATTTCTATCGGTTGAAGATTATTTGGCTATTATTGGCTCATTTCGATATAAGATCGGGGTACCCGACCATGAATTGGATACGCGTTTGGTACCCACACTCACGGGGGCCGCTCGACAATGGTATTTCACCGAACTGAGAAAGTTCGGAGATTATCAGGATTTTTTGCACAAAACTTCGTGCTCGTTTCCTCAACAAACATACTCGGGCTCAAGTAATAATGTCATATGCGCAGATTAAATTCGACCCACGGTCGCAAACACTGTTGAAACATATCGATGACTTGACATTCCAATTGCAGGGTAATGCCTGTGGCCTGGATGAACGGGATCACCTCGATATCATCATCGGTACCTTATCCGATCATCTTCGTGAACTCGTCCACACTCGACAAGTCCACACGTTAGAACAATTGCGGGAGTTCGCTCAGCGAATTGCACCGCATTCGTTCATTGTTGCCACATCCCGTCCGGAAAGAACCCGTTCGGATAGACAGCGATCAGAACCACGGGAAATTTCGGCACTACATGATTCGCCGGATGATTCTTCACATTCGGAATATACCGCTTCGTTCCCTGGATCCGACTCAGATGACAGGGAATGTGCATACGTGGGCAAGCATAAGAAACCCTTTAAACCATCTCAGAAACGTACGGATTCGAAACCAGTCGGTGATTATAAAAATGACACAAATCGAAATGAGAATGACACGAAAGCAGGAACCATCGTCGACCCATTTTTCACTGTTGAGGGGGACGAAAATTTACGATGTGCAAAATGTCTCGTGTGGGGTCATCACTTCAAAAGGTGTCGAACCCAACCGAATCGGGTGATATGCTACAAATGTACACGACCGGGAGTGACGTCGGACCAATGCTCGTGTTCAAAAAACGCATAAGTGAGTCGATTGGGAATAGTGGCCCATCGTACTCAGAATCCATCACTTTTTCTAAATCCACTGTCTCTAATAATCCTCATTCTACCGAAGTCCCTCTACAAATCGACACATCTTCAGTCCCGAATTCCAGTAATAATTCTACTCTGATTCTTAACGAATATAATCAAACTCAAAGGGATGGCAAAGAACCATCAACCAAATGTTCTGAACGAACACCACCAATTACCAAACCTACTTCAGCTCCAGTCCCTAATCACAAACAAGACGCGGTTAATCAAGTTAACCAACCACGACTCCGCGATGTTTTCTTTATCTCAGAGAAATGTTTGACCTATAATATTCCGAACGATTGTCGCGATTATCTCACGGTTATGGTTAACAACCATTCTCATACGGTTTTACTCGATGGTGGAGCCGGAGTCACAGTCGTATCACAAACGTTTTATGAGAAGCACAAATGGGGACAGTTGCAACCTACCAAAACATCCATTGGTCTTGCCGATAATTCCATCTCTTTTAAGGCCATTGGTAAAGTGAATGTATTATATACGGTCGGTAGTCTTACCCGAATTGTGCCAACTATTGTCGTTCCGATCTCACTGAAACACCCAATTATGGGACGGACCTTCCTTGAGGCCTTCTTTTTCGAACTGGTGCAGAACCAAGAAAAAGTGGAGCGATTTTTAAAAAACACAGCCAAAGGTGATACGGAAGAGGTTGCATCCGCGAAAGTTGAAATGGTTACGGCGGATGAATTTATTAATTTTTGTAACCAATGGAGTGGGAAAGAACCAGCTCAGGTATCTTCTATGAGTAGTGATCTGGAGCCAATTGACGCTTCCACACTCGGTTTAGACGGTGACATAGATACACCAAAAATGACCAGCGTCAGCCTTCCACATAATCTCACTCCAGAACAAAGACAAATGTTGGACGCCGTTCTCAAACTTTTTAATCCAACTCCTGTGTCTGGTCCCTTAAATGTCACTAATCAGATCGAACACGTAATTGACACAGGTGATGCAAAACCCGTCATGAAACGCCAGTATCCAGTATCGCCATACGTGGCTGAACAAGTTCAAGCCGAACTGGACAAAATGCGTAGTCGTGACATCATTATGACCATCGAAGAAAGTCCGTGGCGGTCACCAATTCTGGCTGTAAAAAAAAAAGACGGAACTTGTCGCGTATGCTTGGACGCAAGAGAATTGAATAAAATCACCGTTCCAAATGCCTATCCAATTACGGATACTAACCAGATTTTAGCACGACTAAAGTCAGCAAAATACCTAACCAGTATTGATCTGTCTCAAGCTTTCTTTCAAATTCCCTTGGCAAAATCGAGCCAACTGAAAACAGGAACATGATGGGAATGAACGGGTGGTTCAGTATTTTTCAAAGAAATTCTCGAAAGCCGAACAAAATTACACAGCATCCGAACGGGAATGCCTAGCCGTTCTCTTAGCGGTCGAAAAGTTTCGTCCATATTTTGAGGGTCGTGAATTGGTTGTGGTAACGGATCATGCAGCGTTACGCTGGCTACAAACTCTCAATGATCCAACTGGTCGTTTATGTCGTTGGGCGATCCGATTATCACCATACGAACTCAAAATTATTCATAAACCAGGAAAACATTTGGAACTTCCTGACGCCTTATCTCGTTCTTTTGCTCTTCTCAACATCGTTCGCAGAAACCCAATTGACCTTCCGAGTGATTTTCACGTGAATCTTTCCCCAATCACGTCCGTGATTAACATTGACCCAAATACTGGCGATAAATGGTACAACAAAATGCATGCCATGGCCTCAAAACAACCATTAGATAGATACAAAATCGAAAACAACCTTCTATACCATCGATTGAAATTTTCCAATCAAAGTGCGGAAATACTGTGGACACTTTGTGTACCATCTTCTGATAGAGCCAAAGTTCTCGATGAAAACCACAACCAACATTCGCATCAGGGTGTTTGGAAAACTTACAGACGTATCTCACAACGCTATTACTGGCCAAACATGTATGAGTCCGTTTACCAGTACGTTCGGCAATGTGAACTATGCCACCGCATTAAACCAAGTAATGAGAGCACCAAAACACCTCACGGCGAATATAGAGAACCAAAACGACCGGGTAGGCAATTATCGATTGACTTCGTCGGTAAGCTGCCCATCTCTAAAAATTGTAACCAATGGATCTTCGTAGCCATCGACTGTTACTCGCGATATGTCTGGGCGCAGCCCATGAAAAATGCAAACGCCATATCCGTAGTCAATTATCTTCGACATATATTCACGGTGAATGGCTGCCCCGAACTCATTATATCAGATAATGGTACTCAATTCATCAGTCAAACTTTCGCAAAGCTTTGCGCCGATTATAACATCAAACACATGAAAACGCCTTTGTACCATCCACAAGCCAATCAGGTAGAGGCGACAAACAAAAGCATTAAACTTGGATTACGTGCTCACATGGCTGATCTTCTTGAACATTCCTTTTGGGAAAACCATCTTTCTCGTGTTATTCATGATATTAACACTTCAGTGCATTCAGCCACGGGCTACACGCCATATTTTCTGCACACCGGTCGTGAATATGTGAAAGATGGAAACGAATATAAATTACTATTGGATGTAAATCCATACCATACCCAGGAGGTGGAACAACGTAAAGTTCTGGCTGATGAAATTCGAGACAGACAGTTCGCACAATATCAACAAACCGCACAACGGGCATTGACCCGCAAAAGAGAACGCCATTTCGAGATAGGCTCGGAAGTGTTCATTCCCAATCCTAAACCGTCCGTGGCCGGAGAGGGCTATGCACAAAAACTAGCCCCACCAAAAATTAGAGCCTATGTTTCACGGAAACTTGGTTCGAACTCATATGAACTGATCGATGCTAAACACCGAGTGCTTGGCAACTATTCCGCCGATTTAATCACAACACGCTAACTCATTCAGTACATTCGCCTTCTCAAGAATTTCGATGAATATATGGCGGGCCTCCAGACTCCATTGATCCTGCCTTATTACAGGGAACCCGGCTGGAATAAATTAATTAAGTTTAGTTTTGTTATATCCATAGTTTTGTTATATTATATCCTCAGTACATTGCTAGTAAATCGATCAAAGCAAACAAGAAAAGTTTCATAACCAAATCATTTACCAATGCCTTTCATCTACCGTAGCTTATGTAATGCGTACTGAAACTAAATACGAAAGACGGAGCATTTGTACATACATACATATGCGCTTAAAGGCGAACTGAACGAGTCAGGATGGGGTTGATGAAGATCATGTGGAACGATTTCGATGTAAGGTCTAACGTCGATCAAACCACAGCCCGTGAATTGCATTCTAACCACCATTCTCATATCCCTACTAAACGCTCCACATTTTTTTTTGTTAACGTGTCGCTCAAGATGAGAGGGGGATAATGATCTATTATTTTTATTGCCCAAATAATAGACATAAGAACGATTATAAGAAATGTAAACATAACAAAACTGTCAAAGCTAAACTTCAAAATGGGGGGGATTGCCAGATGAATGTACGTAACCAATGTTATCCAAGACACGAACCATCATATCGGCATAGGCACGAATTGACAGTGACAATAGGGAAACGCCCACACTTACACACGATAAAAGAATCGGTGGTCACATACCACGAGGCTAGGAAAATATTCTTCCTTTCCCGAATTGGACACGGAGCGAACCACACGCATCAGCCCTCGCAAGAACGGAAGTAATCTTAACCAAATAATTAAACTGGGTTAAAAGCTGGCGACATTCAGTTAGTCGATATTCACCCATATCTAATAAAGGGAAATCGACTGAGCCCAAACATAAGGAAAAAGGCTATCAGTAAAAAGCCGTAAGTGTGCAAAGTGTTCGAGGCGGTAACAGAATTTAATCGTGCTATTCGTTTGCAGTTTTTTTTTATCTTGTATCTGGTTCAGTCAAAGGCAAAGGGTTCCGTCACATTTCTTCCGGCGAATCCCCAACCAAATTGTGCAGGGGAAAATAAAGAAGTTGTGAATGCAAAACCTGGTCTATTCATTTGACAGCAATTGGACCCCCATTCGCCGATTATCCCAAAATCATCAAAACGTAAGTCTGCCACTTTCTTGTCACCATCCCATTGGAAACGAGCTACCCAACAACAGTAAATCGAGATTCCTGTTTGGACCGACAAAAGAAGGTCAAGCAAATCAGGCGGTAGTCGTTAAAACACTTTAATCCTTTGTAGAATATGTTCATTTTATCCACTTCTGTCCTATATAACGGCTATCTAAAGCTATTATTTTCCCTGAGAATGTATGAGTGTGTTTCATTTATATATCTGAGATTGGCGCTCAGGTAGTCCGGCAACCGACCATTCTTTATATTGAATACGAATTTCATGGCGTGATAAAAAATTTTCTGCTTAAAACTCAGCCACTTCATATCGTTCAGTATAAATCGCATTGCTCTGTTTTGCATTTTTTGTAACTTGTCGATTTGTGTATCGCTTGCCATGAAAAAGATCGTTGGACAATATATGAAGTGTGGTTCTATTATGGACCTGTACACTAGTGTAGTATACCTTCTTCCTAGGTACTTACATGATCCTTTCATGAGACCAATTTTTTTAACAATTTTATTTACTGCATAGTCAAAATGTTCATCGAATTTTAACTTATTATCAATCTACATACCTAGGTATTTAATGATTTTTACCTCCTCGAGCTTTTCATCTCTGATTTTTAAGCTATAGTTGAATGAGTTCGCATTAGCCACCCTAGATAGGACCATGAACTGTGTCTTTTTCAAATTCACTTCAAGTTTGTTTAAACATAACCATTTATATAAAGAGTCAAGATCTTCCTGCATCTTAGATATGGCATTTGGTAAATTACTCTCACTGATGGTTAGAAGCGTATCATCCGCGAACAGTTTTATTTTACAGTATTTCAGTACCGTATTTATGTCATTAATGTAAATGTTAAAAAGTATTGGAGCAAGCACCGATCCTTGAGGCAGACCGATATTTACTGCAACCGTTTTTGACATTTTTGACTCAATCACTGTTTGTTGCTTACGGTCTGAAAGAAAACTTCGACACCAAGCCAGCTCAATGTTCTCTATACCAATAGCTTCAAGTTTTTTCAACATTCTAGTCCTGTCAATAGTCTCAAAGGCTCTTTTTAGGTCAATAAACACCGCTAAGACATTCCTCTTGGAGGAAAGGTCCTCCTTCCATTGTGACAGAACAAAGTTCAGTGCAGTCTCACAAGAATGCTTTGCCCTGAACCCTGATTGCTCTTTTATGAGTACATTATTGCACTCAACATAATGTACCAATTGGTTTTTTACAACCGTCTCTAAGATTTTTTCCATATTGGGAAGGGTGTTAATTGGCCTAAACTCCTCAGCTTTTATCACATTTTTTACTTTTTTCACTGGAACTATTGTCGAAGTTTTCCATTCGTCCGGTATAGTTCCAGATTGCAGACTCTGATTTATTAATAACGCGTAAAAATGGCCCATGTATTCAACTGAGTCATTAATGACACCCTCCGTTAGTAAGTTATTTCCAAAAATTTTTCTCTTAAATTTCTTAACAATTTGGATGATATCTTCCGTACTAACTTCTTCAAATTTAAATGTCGTTTGAGATTTTGCCGGCTGGGTTGAGTCATCAGCAATGTCTTGTATATAACTGTTAATCTCAATAATACTGTCCACAAAGAATTTGTTTAAATGCTCTGCGATTTCCCAGCTGCTATCGTATAGCGTGCCACTTATTAGCACTTCTTTGATTTTTTCTTTGTTGTCTGCATTATTGACTACATTTTTTAAGTACTTCCACATAAATCGATTGTTCCCTCTATTTTCTTCAACTTTGTGTTCAAGATGCTGTATTTTTTAACTTTAATAAATTTCTTATATTTTTTTAGCCACGTTGTATTCTGCCCAGTCTCCTGTCAAAGTGGCCCTTTCATGTAACTTAAACTTCATTTTATTGGTTTCTACTAACTCCCTATCATACCACTTATTTCTTAATTTGATACGATTTTCTTTCCTATAGGTTAACTGATTCATGATCGACATTATGCTTTGGTTAATATAGTCCAGCATACCCTCAAGCTCACAAAGTTGCATTGTCTCAAGAGATGTAATAAGTTATCGGGGCTATACCTATCCCAAGATGTTACTTCTGACAGTTTTGAAATTGACTTAGGCTTATTTACATTACATCGAAACAGTATAGTTTCATGATCCGATATTCTTTGTTGTTCCAACTTTCCACATGATACCTCTCTGCTATTAGTATACAACAAGTCAATGAGTGTTTCGGAATACTCGGTAACCCGCGTATTAAAATTGATTTGTTGTTTCATAGCTAGGTGAGCGAAGATCTCATTGAGTTTCCTACTATAGCTTGATATTACGTTAAGGTTTATATTGAAATCCCCGATTATGATAGTATCTACCATATTATCACATGTTTCAGATAGGATGGCCTCCATATAGGTCAGGAAATCTGCATCACTTGTACTAGGTGAGTGATAAACCACACCGATTTGACACCTTTTTACCCAATTTTTATACCAGAGCGCACTTGTGCACAAGGGTATTATAACTTTGTTCACATAACGGTTGTTTGTAACAGGCAAAACGAATCGAGATAGATATAGACAAATGTATACATAAATGATCAGAATGAAAAGAGAAATCGATTAAGCGGCGACTGTCTGTCCGTCCGTCCGTCCGTCCGTCCGCCTGTGCACACGATAACTCTAGCAAAAATTTAGATATCTTAACGAAACTTGGTACGTGAACTTCTTTTGGGCGTAGGACGGATGGTATTTAAAATGGGCGAAATCGGACAATAACCACGCCTACCTCCCATATAACGGTAATTTTCAGAAATACGAAAACTGCGATATTTTAGTAACTACTGAAGATTATTCACTCAAAATTGATATTTACAATAATTTTTAGACGAAAAATAAGAATATTATAAATTTTTGAAAAATGGGCACAGCCACGCCCATTTATGGTTACATGTGTATATCTTGGCAACCTATCCACCAATTTCTTCCAGACTTGGCACAGTAGTTGGTCCTGGTACAGCATACCAAATGGCTGAAAATTTTTAAAATCGGACAATAACCACGCCCACATCCCATATAACGGTAATTTCGAGAAATACAAAATCTTCGATAAATCAGTAAATATAAAAGCTAATTTATTCAAAATTGGTGGTTGCAACAATTATTTACCAAGAAATATGTTTATGATGAAATTTTGGAAAATGGGCGTGGCACCGCCCACTTGTGATCACATATATGTATCTCGCTAACCGTTCTAGCAATTTGTACCAAACTCGGTATGGTTATTGTGCTTGCCACATAAAAGCAAAACTTTAAAAATTATTGAAATCGGACTAAAATTACGGCCGCTTTTCATATAACGGTAAATTTCAAAAATGCTTGAAACTGCAATATTTCGAAATTTAAGGACGCTAATTTACTCAAAATTGATACACCCCTGCTTACCATCTAGCGGTAGGTTTCGGAAAGGAGAAAATCATATATTTAATACTTGCGCCGGGTATTTAATGTTCGGCTCCGCCCGAACTTAGACTTTCTTACTTGTTAATTGTATGACTATGCACCATATATTTTTATTAACGGATCGATTTATTTTTATTTTGAAATCAGTTGTGTCTCGCAAGATTATAATTACCCCGCCTGTGTGTCTACTGTGCGAATCGTACCTTATTACGTGGTACGTTGGAAACTTTATTTCCGAATCATTAATTTCATCTGTTATGCACGTTTCGGAGCATAAGACTAAGTCAGGATTAGCTATCTCAATATGTCTGGTGCTCAGCTTTATTAGCTAGTATACTACTAATATTAAGATAGACGCATTTCAAATTACTATGGTGCTGTTTGCTAGAATTTGATTGCTAACATCCTACTTTGGGTTTTCAAACTTTAATCTTTTATATAGACTGGGCACTCCCTACTAAATACACTATGCTCTGTGTTTAATTGTAACCCTAAATCTTTGTTAGCATCGCAGCAATTGCCACACACTGGGTTGGTAATTCTTTCAGTGCAGTTTTCGGGTTTGTGTTCACCCATGCATTTACTGCATCGCAGTTTATTTTTGCAATTATTAGCACTATGATTGAAACCTAAGCACTTATAACATCTTTTCACTATCTGTCCGTCAAAAACTGGGCAGCGGTCCCATCCAATATTCAATCTCTTAGATTCTAGGACCTCCACAAAGACTTTATGCTCTACCTCGATTAATGCTTTAAATGATGTTGAAGTCACGTTATTTATTTTTGGCTTAAATACTTTTAAGCATTTTAAGTTTGCCTCAGCCAAGTACATATTCTGTGATTTTATTTTGCTTATGACCTCTGTTTCAGTGTATTCAGCATTTATACGGGTTATCAGTATTTTTGGCCTGTTCATTTTAGGTTCAGAGATCTCATATTGTGCCTTATTAAGATTATTAGCTAGAGTAGATTTCATTTTCTCTTTCTCAGTAACACTGTTGGCATTTATTACAATTTTCATATTAGTGGCATCGATTTTATTAAGATCCACCCTAGTTTTCTCAGCCGCTTGCTTATTTTTTGGCTTAATTATTATTGTAGGTACACCTTTTACTGCATTGGCACACGATACACCCACACTATGCTGTAAGTTCTCTTTACTCTGACATGCAGCTTTCTTAACTTCCGCAATAATGTCATCTCTTTGCTTGCATATCTCAGTAGTTGATGCAACTACTCTTGATATTTGATCTTTGTTGGTCTTGCACAGACGTTCTACCCTCTTTATTAGTTCTAATTTCTCTTGGTTAGTTTTTTTGATGTTATCCATCAAACCTCTTATTTCTTTATTATGTTCATTTAGCATCTTTTCAATGTCGCTTTTTTTGCTCTATTATATTAATTTTGTTAGTCTCAGCTATGCTCATCATTTGTTTGAGAGCATCATCCACATTAGAAATGTAAGTCATGCAGTCAACACACATGAAGCGCAAAAACTTACAATTTGCCAACCCTTGCAAACAGTAATCGTCTATTTGTGCACACGCAATTGTTTTGTGGTACACTCTCCCACACACACCAGCACAGCTCGCACCGGTTTCTCCTCTGATGCCTTTTCGGCATCTTCCGCACTCCGTCATTCTCCCACTCACCGCTACTTTTTATTTGTTTATAACAGCGAACGTTGGTAGAATTTTGTGTACGTATGTTTGTTTGGTTGCGTATATTTATTTTAATAATATTAATACATAGTGTTTATTTGTATATATCACTTTCGCAAAAATATTTAAAAATTTGTACCAATATGTACGTAGCTCATACTCTCACTAATATGTGTCTTTTAGCACTTTTCGACGAGCGATCAAAAAACTCGTCCGTGGGCTTTGGCGTTTAACTCGGAATTTGAATTCACATGTATTTCGTGCATTAGTATGCGTAAATTTTTGGTGAAAAAAAACGATTTTCGTTACCATTCGGTTAACCAATGATTTGGACAAATCCCGGAAAACACGAAGCTGAAAATTGCTATGCATGCACCAACAATACATTTGGTTTCAATCGAAAAAGAAACCATGAAATTATGTATAGTTGGCCCTCACCTTAATCGCTGAGTGTATGAAATAGGTAAAAGTTTCTGTATGTTTTGAAGATACCACGCCTAAGTATAACCAACCTTGGAAAGTCTGCAGCAGATGTCCAAATTAAAAAAAAAATGGTGCAGAACTTGTTTAGTTTTTGTCCGCCGAACAAACAAACTTAACATTTGTATATCGATGGCTGAGTGGGGGATCTACCTATCTCGGCAGCCAGTTCGAAAACGCCCTATCTCAGAAAACTTTTCAACAACGCCCTACTTCAGAATTTGATTGAAGAACGCACTATTTCAGAATTTTATTGAAAAACATCCTATCTCAGAATTTTGTTAAAGAACGCCCTATCTCAAAATACATTGAAAATATGCTGAGATAGGGCGTTTTTAAATCGGCAGCTGAGATAGGTCGATCTTACACTCGATATATGCATATATGTACGTACATATACTCATAAATATTTAATTCCATAGATCGGTCTTGTGTCGTCTACAAAGGTGTACCGAGCGCTCATTTACCTGTTGCACATAGTGATGGATAACAAGTTACAAATATTCCATCCGAACTCGAAACTGTCTATGATTGCAAACAGTCTATGGCAACGCCATTACCACTTTTTGATTGATCTGATTACATTCCGATTGAAAACAATTTACCGTCTTTCATATCCCAAGAACACCTAAACAGCATGGTGCGTAAATTAAATCTCTCCCATAACAACGCAATGATTTTGGCATCAGAACTGAAAAGCGTGAATGATTTAGCACCAGGAGTAAAAGTAACGGCCTACAAACATAGACAAGATCCGTTTATGCCATATTTCAAGTTATCGGAAGATGGCACTCCGGCTTATTGCATTGATGTGGCAAGTTTGATGAATGAATAGGGAATTACTGACTATAAACCCGAACAATGGCGTCTCTTTATTGACGCATCAAAGCGAAGTTTGAAAGCAGTCTTGCTCTATCGCGATAGTAGCAAGAAACCCGTTCCCATCTTGTATGCCGTTGGAATAAAGGAATCATACGAAAAAATGCAATTAATCTTAGATAGCATCAAGTACGAAGAGCACAGGTGGCGCGTGAACTGTGATTTTAAAGTTCACTCACTACTATCAGGCATGCAAACGGGCTACACTAAATACTGTTGTTTGCTCTGTGATAGTAGACCCAAATGCAATCACTATACCAAATGTTATTGGCCAAAAAGAAAGGAACAATCGATTGGTCAATTCAATATAGTTCACGAGCCCTTGATAGCGCTTAATAAAATCATGCTTCCCGATTCACATATCAAACTTGGTGTTGTTAAGAATTACATCAAACAGATGGTTAGAGTCAACGAGCCTGCATTCCTATATTTGAAAAATAATGCCTTTCCAAAACTTTCCGTTAAACAAATGCGTGAAGGTAGTTTTTTGATTGTATATGAGTGAAAATCTCTCAAGTGGTTGTAAACCGAATAAAGTGATTTGTGCGAAAATATCTTGACCGTCCAATTTTTGGTGGCCCATTTGAGAGATTTTCGCTCATATATTTTATTATATTGCTCTCTTGCTTTAAGAACCTATAGTACAATTTCAAAATTTTCTTTTTAAAATAGAATTACAATTTATTTAAATAAATATGTCTTAACAATTTGAATGTTGAATTAATAATAATAATTTTTCAGCAATGAAATTTCTCTGAATGTAAAATCATCAACAGAAACAAAAACTATTTCTAAACAAGTATCAAAGACTTAAAGTGTGTGTACATATATTTTTGCGTCAACTTATGACACTACAAATACTCCCCCTCCAAATCAAGCAGAAAGTTATATTGTATAAATGTTGCTAATTTCAAAGATTGTATTTTTAAAGTAAAGAAAATGTGACTCGTTTCTTTAGTGTACCATGTATATTAATATTTGGTTTGTGTTCCGTGTATGCAGGTTTAATTCGATCGATATATTCTTGGATTCTCCATTTATAAGTATTTTAAAAAACTTCGAATTCTTCTCAATAACTTCAAAAGGTCCCTCATAAGGGCAGCTTAAACCAGGTTTTTTATTAATAATTTTAACAAAAACCTGTTTACATGTTCTTAAACTGCTTGGCATAAAACAATTTTCCGAAGTAGTATGTTGTGATAAATTTGAACGAGAGTTTTTAAAATAACTTTTTAATTTAGTTAAGAAGTCTGTGTTATTGAAATCTTTCTGAGTATCAGTAACAAGTTCACCTGGTAATCGTAAATTTTGACCGTAAACCATTTCCGAAGGAGTTGCCCCTAAATCTTCTTTAAAACAAGAACGCAAACATAATAAAATTATCGGTAGGTCTTCTGACCAATTGTTTGATGTACCACGAGCAACAATTGAAGCTTTCAATTGCCGATGGAACCGTTCTATCATTCCATTTGCTTGAGGATGATATGCGGAAGTTGTAATTAGCTCACTTCCAATATACTTCGTCAGCTCACGGAAGATGTTTGAAGTAAACTGAACTCCTTGGTCACTTGTTATATGAGTCGGTACCCCACAACGTGGAATATATTGCTGAATAAATTTTTGAACAATAGATTTTGCTGTAGCTTTTCATAAAGGATAAGCTTCAGGCCCACGCGTATTTCTATCAATGATTGTTAAGATATATCTACATCCATTTGACATTGGTAACGGACCTACAATATCTGTATGTATATGTTCAAATCTGCCCTTAGGAATTTCTATTTTTATACCCGAGCGCACTTGTGCACAAGGGTATTATAACTTTGTTCGCATATCGGTTGTTTGTAACAGACAAAACGAATCGATATAGACAAATGTATACATAAATGATCAGAATGAAAAGAGAAATCGATTAAGCGGTGACTGTCTGTCCGTCCGTCCGTCCGTCCGCCTGTGCACACGATAACTCGAGCAAAAATTGAGATATCTTAACGAAACTTGGTATGTGCACTTCTTTCGAGAGTAGGACGGATGGTATTGAAAATGGGCAAAATCGGACAATAAGCACGCCTACCTCCCATATAACGGTAATTTTCCGAAATACGAAAACTGCGATATTTTAGTAACTACTGAAGATTATTCACTCTAAATTTATATTTACAATAACCTTTAGACGAAAAATAAGAATATTGTACATTTTTGGAAAATGGGCGTAGCCACGCCCACTTATGGCTACATGTGTATATCTTGGCAACCGCTGCACCAATTTCTTCCAAACTTGGCACAGTTGTTAGTCTTGCTACAGCATAAAATTTTTAAAATCGGACAATACCACGCCTACCTCCCATATAACGGTAATTTGGAGAAATACGAATTCTTCGATAAATCAACAAATTTTAAAGCTACTTTACTCAAAATTTATGCTTGCAACAATTCTTTGCCAAGAAATACGTTTATGACAAAATTTTGGAAAATGGGCGTAGCACCGCCCACTTATGATCACATATATGTATCTCGGTAACCGTTCTACCAATTTGTACCAAACTCGGTATGATTATTGTGCTTGCCACATAGAAGCAAACCGTTATTATTGGAATCAGATTCAAATTACGACCACTTTTCATATAACGGCAAATTGCAGAAATGCTTGAAACTTCAATATTTCGAAATTTAAGGAAGCTAATTTACTCAAAACTGATACACACCGGTTTACCATGTAGCGGTACCTGCGCCGGGTATTTATTGTTCGGCTCCGCCCGAACTTAGACTTCCTTACTTGTTGAAACTGGAGACTTAACATGTCTAAAAACTTTTGACATTTGACAATCAATACATGTTTTTGCCCATTAAAAAAAAAAAAAAAATTACTGCAAGCAAATTTTATTTTAATTAAAGCCTGAAAATTCGGTATTTCACAAATTGATACAACAATCAATACAATTACAAAATCAAGCTTCAATTTCATTAAGCTTTGGCTGCATATTCTCTGACATTGTTGCTGATATTCAAGTTCCCATCGCAAATACAGTAAACAGATTGTCAAAGGTCAAAAGTTTTTATAATAAAAATGATAAAAACTTTTTAAACGATCGTAAATCAAACCTACGCCACTTTATAACTACTCGCTCGAGGCGACAAACTTGAAAAAGTTGAAACTTGACAAAATTGTAAATTCTCTTCGATTGACGCTGCTCCAGTTGAGAGGACTTTCAGTTATGTTCAGGGACGTGAACCAGCTTTGAACCGAGTCGGTTTTGAACCGGAAAACCGATATTTTCTATTAATTAACTGAACCATTAACCGAACCGAAATTTTCCACAAATGTTTGATCCGAACCGAAAATCGAACGACTTTCTATAAAGGTTTAAAGGTTCGTTTCAACCAATTTTCAATAGATAAATGTACCAACTTTTTTTTTTTTTGTTAAACATGGTAATACCTACCATGTTTGTTTACCATGTGATAATATCAAAAGTAAAGGCAACCCATCTCACTAGACAGACACTTGACCCTTAACGTTGCGCGTTGTTGCACTTGACACTTAAACTTGCGCGTTATTTTTTTGTTTTTCGAACCGTTGAACCGAACCGAAATCCCGGTTCAAAGACCAAAAATACCGCTTTGACGAACCAATCCAAAAGTGCAAAAACGGTTCGAACCGCTGTACCGAACCGACCAAATTTTTCATCCGGTTCACGTCCCTGATTTTTAATGCTTTATTCTGTGACTGGTTAGATATACGTTTTATCAGTCCACAGTTATTTTTTTACGAGTTAAGGCTCAGTTATGCATACTTTGCACTGCACTGCACTGCATGACGTTTTACGTAAAAATCAAAAATCAACAGACTTTTACATATATAATGCGTTGAGTTAGGTAACCGCTTACACGCAAAGCTCATTTAACATATTCCTTATGCGACAACTCTCATGCAACGCAAAGTATGCATAACCGAGCCTTTAAACTTGCCTAATATTTTTTATTGCGGATAATAAACAAACTGCTTATCCAAATTAAACAAATTTGGTATCATATGAAAGAGGACTGAGATAGCTTTTATACAGAAGTAACGAACGTAGGTTACCACCGCTATTTATATTTTTTATTACAATTTAATACAAAATAAATTCATATACATACCTGACCCAACTTTTGTTTTATGGTAATTAATTAAAATTTTTTTTGTGAAATATTTTTCAATATGTGGCTTTCCTCGTTTAGAGATTTCGATTTTAAAGCTATTTAAGTCCTCTTTCATTTGATACCAAACTTGTTTAATTTGGATAAGCGGTTTGTTTATTATCCGGAAAAGACTTTTATTTCGGAATAACAAATATTTGGCCAATTTTAACTTGTAAAAAATAACTGTAATTTCCGGTCCCTTCAATATTCGCATTCGAAAAAGATACGCATTGATTTTTGCGAATGCGAATGTTAAAATTAATGCGGAAGCTTCGCGGTTGCGAATGCGAATGCAAATATTCGCAACAACCCTGATCTGAACAATCAGTTCTATGGGAGCTATATGTTATAGTGAACCGATTTCCATGATTGATGAGAAATAGCTAAGGTAATATCAAAATACAGTCACGTGCGAAATTTTAGTAAAATAAGCTTAAAACTGAGGTAATTATTAACAAAAAACCTAAAATTTAAGCAGATTTTCAAGCACCGTTATCTCGAAAACTAGAGCCAATCTGGAAAAACGGATGACGCCATTGAATTTAAAAGATCCCAGCTAAGTAAGATCAGCTATCAAAACATTTGCCCAGAAAAAAATTCAAAACCTGAGCACAGTGTTTTAAACGACGAAAAATTCACTTTCAGAACTCTAAAACTTCCCCCCCAAATAACGCCATCGTAATCTAGAGGCCAAAATTAAGTTTACGTGTTTGGCCGTTTAGCTGTGATATTTCAAAACCTTAAAATTTACCTACAGTGTTATTAAAGATTAGAAATATTTTGCTTTATTTGATACTGGTAGTAAGTTTAATATCATGACTGACAGTGTTCATAAATCCTTGGGAGGACCAGAATTACACCAAACAAACATTTGCTTAGTAGGTTTCGGTGAACGAAAATCCAAACCAAAAGGGATACTAAATTTTGAAATTATGATTGATAAAGAAATTTTTTATATACATTTTCTGGTGGTATCTGCTAAGTGTATGGACGTAGCCGTAGTAATTGGAGAAGAATTTTGTTCTCAGGGAGAAATACATATCAATCGTGATGGACGTTTTATTAAGAAAAAAAAATGTTGAAAATGAAGTGGTATTTCATATGACGAATATAGAAATAACAACAGATGAGATTGACATTGATGAGAGTGCTAGTACGGTAGCAAAACAAGAAGTGCGTGATTTGGTATATTATTATAAGCTGGAGAAATGTAAATCAACAAACGTTGAAATGAAAATCGTGTTGCAAGACGATACACCCATATCGTTTAGACCGCGTCGACTTCCTTAAAAGAAATGTGCATAGATGAAGATCAAATAGAAGAGTGGTTAAGGAACGGGTGAGAGTTCGGTGACTTAAGCAGTCTCGTGTACTTGTTGCATGTCAACGCGATTTTTCGTGATTTGACTCGACGTGAAATTGCACTGCCATACATAGACGACATAATTATATCGGCCAAAAATGAAGATGATTCTTTGTGTAATTTAAAAATAGTGCTGAATCGATGTATGGATTTGTTCTAAATTTGAAGAAATTGCTTTTTTTGAAAAAGCGTGTGGAATTTCTTGGTCATGTAATAGAAAGCCAAAACATTTCGCCGTCACCATCTAAAGTCGATGCTTTGGTGAAGTTTCCATTACCAGAAAATGTTAAGCAATTACAGTGTTTCTTAGGTCTTGCTGGATACTTGATAGGAATGTTAATCCCGGGATCCTGGACTTTTTAAGGTCACGAAAATCCAGGGATTCTTGGCAAGTAATCCCGAGATTTTTGGGATTTGCAATTTGCACTGTTGGCAATACTGGAAACTCCTCCTCTTGACCAGTATTGTTAATATTTCTTTTTTTTATTTAATAATTAATATTCTTTTATAAATATCTAGCTCATTATACATATAACACCGCGCGATAGTAAATTTTAAACACAAATATCAATATATTCCCGAAACCATGGGCCAAATATAGTAAAATTGCGTTTTTAGTTTTTCACTCTGACGTCAGTAATTTAAAAATGATTTAAAAAATTCAGAGAAATGTGCTTAGAGAATAAGTAAGGGTGTAAAATTAATGAGGAAATCCTGTAGAATTTAAACAGATTCAAGTTTCTGGTGCAGAAGGGCTGGTAAATACCGAAAATGTCATTTTAAAATTTTATCCTTGAAATTTCACAATATTTGTTTTTGAAAAAATTATATGTTGATAGCCGATAACTTCCTCGAGTTTCGTTCTTCTAACTTTGTTAGCGTAAAAACTACCTATTCGTCCTTGTGAAAAATTTAAATTTTTTAAATTCTAAAGAAATTTCCTATTGCATTTGTAACCCACATTTTTATTCTACATTGCATTGAATTCTTTTAACAATTTTTTGGAATTAATCATATATTTGAAATTACAAAGTCCTTCAAAATAAATCCTGCGGTCAGAGAGAAAAAATAAAAACGCCACTTTAAATAAAAAAAATAGGTTTCAAACCCATTTATTATTATTCATTTCATGGTAGGAGAGCTTCTCAAAGAATTTAGAAGCAATTTTTTCCATTCAAGTTGTTGAAAAGTAATTAATGTCTAAATCCCGGGACTAATCCCGGGATCTCGGGATTGTCACAATGCCATCCCGAAAATGCCGGGATCGGAAAAATCCGAAAAATTAACATCCCTAGTACTTGAGTTTGTGCCTTCAGTTTGAATAAGCCGATGAAAAAATTTGAGCGATTGACGCTCCTAAGAAAATATTGAGCGAGAAACCAGTGCTCGGTATTTTTAATCAGTTGTACGAGGAGGAAGTTCATACGGATGCTTTCGTTGATGGTTATGGCGCTGTACTATTCCAAAAATTTCCTCATGAGAACCAGTTACATCCTATATACTATATGAGTAAGAAGACTTCTGATGCTGAACGAAAATACTCAAGTTGTGAGCAGTGTTGCCATTTTGTACTTTTGGAGCTAGATTTAGCACTTTATTTTTCTATTCAGCTCCGAAAATTGGGTTTTAGCTCCTAGCTCTTTCTTTAGCTCTTTTCAAATTTATCTAGCACTTTTTTAGCTCCAGAAAGTTTTAGTTGTATTTGGTATATATAAGCCAAAACTAAAGCGTTGATAAAATGGAAAATTTCGACATGCAGTCTTTTTCATATCGGACACCAAATTTGGTGTCACAACTTCGATTGGCTCCATATTTTTTTTATGGGTTGTATACATGTAATAACATGTGTGACAACATCAAGGCGCACTCCACAAGTCGGAGGAGAAGCTCTGCCAAACACTAACATATGCAGTGTATCCACCATAAGCTCTTGGATCTAGGTTAAAGAACTCAAAAATTAATTAGAAGAAAATCCTTTTTCTGATAGCGCGGATTTTTTTTTACCTTACTAATTTTACCTTTAACCCATTGGGCATGAATCACGTAACTTTGAAACGATAGTCGTTCAAACGATACTGACAAAACGACGTCGTCAAAACACTGATTTATTCATTTGTGTTGCTGTTACGTATTACTGTTATTGTTACGTGAAGCAAAACTAGAATCGAGTTGACGATATCGCACAAACGGTCAAACAATTTTTGGTTTTCATGAAGCAAGACAATCTCGACATGATAGACGATTGTCGTCTTACGTGAAGTAAAACTTTCCAGAAAAATTTTGAAAAAAAAAAATTTTATTCTATTCAAATATCTGAAATTACAGACTTTAACAGTTTGTAAAGTATTTTTAGTTCACTGTTATAAGTGCCACATCCACCAGTTCGAAATATATGCACCTTATATTGGTTTTAAAAGATTTTTTCAGCACTTAAACTTATAAAATTCGTTGTTTTATTAAAGAGTTATTCATTCCGTAGATGGAAGAAAAGATACGAACCCATATCGCCAACTGTGTTTCATGTATTGTTTTGCATCCGATCCATAAAGAGGCCATGCCGCTTCATAAATATCATATTGATTTTCTTGGTCCCTTGGAGTCCACGAGTAAGTTTTATAAGCACATATTTGCTCTTATCGACGCTCTTACTAAATTCGCGTGGTTATGTCCAACGAAGACTATATCAACAGAAGATGCAATCAGCCGTTTAAAAATGCAAAGTAATACATTTGGTAATCCTGTCCAGATAATTTCTGATCGGGGTTCCGCTTTCACATCCGATGCTTTTCGACGCTATTGTGAATAAGTTATTCAGCACTCAAAGATAACCACTGCTCTACCTCGTGTCAATGGCCAAGTGGAGCGGTTGAATGACGTTATTACTAGCGTTTTAACAAAGCTAAGCAAGAGTGATCCAACTAAGTGGTATAAATTTGTGGACAGAGTGCAGCAAGTAGCAAACTATACGTTTAACCTAAATATCAACATGACACCGTTTGAGCTACTAGTAGGCGTTAAAATGCGAACAATCGACGACTTTAACATTAAAAACCTTATAGAAGAGGAAATCCGACTACAATATCAAGAGCAAAGGGATGATTTAAGACAAAAGGCAAAAAGCAAATATTGAAAATATAAGACGAAAATAGGAAGTCTTACAACCGCAAAGAAGCTAATAAATACGCGCTTAACGATTTAGTTATTGTAAAACGTACACAGTTTGGAAGAGGGCTCAGACTAAAGTCCAAATATTTGGGTCCGTACCGTATAACCAAGATAAAACCGAACGATTCTTACGACCTTATAAAATCTGGCGACTGTGAAGGCCCAAAGCGAAGTTCAACTTGCGCCGAATTTATGAAGCCGTGGGTAAACTATACTCAAGGTGGCGATGATGCATTCGAGGGCGAATGATCAGCAGGATGGCCGCATTGTGGGATTGAGGAAATCTCAAGGTAGTTGGAAACGTCAACTCACAGAACGTTAGTTACATTATAACAAAACTAAAGCCTCACCGACGACGACAAAAGAAAAGAAAAAGATATATATGAGAAGTCGGCTGGACGTTTGACGAGAAGACGCGAGTTTAATTATTCCATTTTATGTATCTTGTATTGTAATACTTTCTGAATGACACTTTGAGATTTGACGAAGAGAATCGATTATGGTTTCTAATAATTTTCACTTGATATAAAATTTTTTCAAAACTTTTTAAGTTTTACTTTTGATCTGCAATCGAATAACGTGCGAAAACCATTGCTAAGCTTTTGTAAGGACTCGTTGTGCATTCGAGTGTTGCGGACGTGTTTTTTTTCGCTCCGTGATTTTTGTACTATTTCTACTATTATGGCAAGTGTTAATAATTATAACTATAATTAGTGCGCTGGTTTTGATTTGAGATAGTGACTCTTATTTGAATTTAATTGCTATAATCACTTTATTCAAATGATATACAACAATAGTATTGAAATAATAATTTATTCGTAATGCCCTGCGAATGTGGACAAAGGGTTGATCGCAATGCACCTAAAGTGTTGTGTGCGAAGTGCAATGACCTTTTTCATTTAAAATGTGTCAATATGTCATCTGCTGATGTTGATTTTCTAATCTCTTGAAAGAAACCATACTTCTGTAAAGTCTGTTCGGATGCGCGTCGCGCATCCATGCGTGCTCCCCCACCAGGTGCTTCGCCTATCGTCTCTAATAATGCTGAGAGCATCGGCGAGTCGTGTGAAAATA
>NW_023461610.1:0-24582 GCF_013731165.1 Rhagoletis pomonella
TTATAAAAGTGATAAACAACAACAGTATTGACAGCAACAAAAAAAAACAACAACAACGCTTAAAAATGTCAATAAATGATAAGCTCAACACCAGGAGGCTATTAAATGCAGCTAGTTGGGACACATAACACAGTTTAGCTGAATATTCTCGACGATATGGTGTGGCGGGTGCGACGCGACATGAGTACGTGAATGATAAAAAAAATATACGTAGATGTATGTTTTTAAGAAAGCTATAGCATGAGTCTGCCTGCGCATAGGCGTATTCCGCATGACTGGTTATGGCTGCAATCTGCGCTTAGATAGGCAATAGATACAAGTATAGGCCAGCAAAAAAAATAAAAATAAAGTACATTAGGCTGATCCAAATAAACTAACTTAACGAATTTATGGCCTTAAAAGGACCTTTTTACTGAGAAGAAAATTCTCCCATTTAGAAAAGTTGTATTCCAATTTTAAAAGGTGTCGGTAGGCATGTGAAATATTCCATGTAAATAATGTGATTTTTTTTTTTTAATTTAAAATGTTATAATTATTGAACCGTTGGAGGTAAAAATGTTTTCTAAGCATATTCTTATTTGGTATTACATAAGTTCTCTAAAAAATTACACTGAAGTTGGTTAATGATATTGCTGAACGAGGTTTAGTATTGATACAAAATTATAATCGAACTTTGACGAGAGAAGAAGAATAAAAGCAATTTCTTTTGCAAGTAGTGCAATTAGATCGTCAGCAATATGCTAATTGCCATAAAATGAATTTTAGTAATAATTAAAAAGAATACTAATGCTTAAAAATGCAATAAAAATTAAATAAATGGATTAAAACTCACTCTTTTCTGACAAATCTAGGTCATAGTCAAAATTTTTCTTACACATATGGTATAATTTTGGAGTAAGTTTTTTTAATTTAGCGTGAATATTTGCAATAATAAAGCTATAAAACTGCATATTCCTGTTCTTTCGGCCCATAAAATGCCCACCGACACTTTTTAAAAATGAAGTTCAAAATTTTCCAAATTGGAAAATTTTCTTCTGCTATTCTTCGTTTTAAAGGCATAAATTCGTTAGGTAAGTTTATTTGGATCACCCCAATGTACATACGAACATATGCACCTACAAACATTCATTCAAGTGTTACGTATATCAGAGACACACATGCTCGTAAAAATAGGCACTCGATTCTTCCCCAGACCATACTAATAAAATCAAAAAACGTTACGTTGAACTCCGTCAACGAATTAACGGAGCATGAGAATGGATTTATAGGCATTGCTGATACCGTTGACGTTTGCCGATATAATGGCAGCTGATCGGAATCTGGGTTTATTGTTATTGATATGTGCGATGACTATGTGGGTGGTTTTGTAAGACGTAAGCGAGTTAAGTAGTGGAAAAAAGTGATTTAAAATGTACATATCGATGGTGCTCTGCAATAAGGGCACAACTAAAAATTTCATGTTTTTGAGTTATATAGCGGATTAGGTTTACATGTCTCAGATTTTTCGTGAATATTGGCATACGGCGAAAAATGTCGATGCTTTTATGTGAAATAACGACAATTTTCGTTTCGTTGTTCGGTAGTACCAGTGGAGTTATTTTCCTTTAGCTACTTAGGAGGTGTTACTTGTTTCGTATTTTTTGAGTCGAACGCTTAGTAAATCTTTAGAAAAGGACATGATTTGAAAGCTTAAAAATTTCTGCTACTGGGAGGTTGTAAATAATCTGGAATTATTGCTAAATTACGCAACATAGAATCTTTAATTGCCTCTACTGAAAAATGTGATATTTTGAGTTATGTCGTTATTGCAGAGCACCATCGACATCCTCATATTATACAAGACAACTCTACGAGAAAATTTTTAGGACTCTAACCATCTCTCTTCTTCCGACCAGGATAACTGGCAAAATAGGTGCTGGACGGAACAAATGTTGTTAACGTTCGGATGTTCTACCGAAATCCGAAACAAAATCTGCGTTTTGCTAACTTTAGTTTTAATAAATTGCGGGACAAAGGCAGGAAACTTGGAAAAAGGGTTTTCTGTTTTGAAAAACTACGCAGGACAGACCTTTGAATAATAGTACGGTCCTACAAAAACAGGACGGATGGTCACCGTATACCGTATACTACAAATTATTGCTTATATCTCAGAAACCGACGAAATTAAATATTGAAAAAAGGCTGTCAAAAAATAAACTCAGATTGCTTCTTCACGTTTTTGAGCATCGCCCTCTAGGAAGCGGGCCCATTTTGGGTCGTTACGTCAACCAAGCAACGGCATTTTATGCAAAGAGCTACATTTGTAGAGGGATAATGGACGTATACAGTCAAAAACACCATTGTTGACATTCAGGGTGAAAGCCATATGAGCATTTCCACAAAATGGTCAAACAGTACTGAGAACTAAAATGAGCAATCAGTTGTGTGGGAGCTATAAGTTATAGTGGTTTGATTCTAACGGTTGCGACAAATGAATAATACATTATAAAAACACACTAGCTTACCAAATTTCAGTCGGATATCTCAAAACTGAGAGACTAGATTGCGTTCAAACAGACAGACAGATTGACTTCACTAAATCGAATTAGCTCGACGTTCTGATAATTGTGGCAAACATTTATATGGATCTTCTTCTTCTGGTACTTAAAAATATCGGACCAAATTTATAATAACATTTCGTGTTCATGAAAGTTATAAAAAATTAAAAATTGTACGTTCGCGACCGGTACTTAGGCTTATAAATAAAAAACTAATGCAACCAAAAGCGACTTCCATTATTCATACGTTCGTGACCGAATGTACATATATTGCTAACATATTAAAAAATAAAAACCGAAATGTCATCTCGTTTGCGCCAAAGAATTTTGCTAGGTATATTCGAGGTAGAAATTATTCTTAAAGCAGATTTCTAAAGCTTTTAAGCTCAAAATTCAAGTTGCTATTCAATGAGAATACTACTTACGTTTTGTCGATATCGAGAGCTAAGTTCACTCCGTAAGTATGGCAAATGGAGAATTTTATTCCGGTATTGCTTTCTTCGGAAATGTGAAAGCGCTTTTCAACCAGCTAAGCGAGTGCCTTAGGACCAACAGAATTTTTTAAGTTGTTTGTACACTTGTTAATAAAATGCCCTATCCTTTTGGTTCAATTGCATTGAAATCCTGTAAAGCCGGCGAAGTATGCTGAAGTAAAAAGAGGTAGAAGGAAAAATTTATATAAAATCGGTACGCTAATATTCATGCATTCACTTAAATTTTTATCTATGTACATAAACAGGTATGTTTGTTTACTAAACTATGAATACTTGCTTTACTTTTGAATTGAATAAAAGTATGCAATTTTTGGATGAGGTCACTGTGGTGTAGAATTCATTTTAATGTAAATAAAACCATACAAACATACGTATCAGGAATGCCAAAGGGGAGTGGGGAATTCCATAAAACATTTCTCTAAATTACATTTTCTTCTCTAGAAAAGCCACTCTCACTTTGTATGCTTTAAGTTAAAGCGAAGAGAATATTTTTTGACCTTTTTTTGTTTTATTTTGTTTTTTATTCTCGCTTTGTATGCTTCGAGTAAAGAGAAGAGAACATTTTTTGATCTGTTTAGTTTTATTTAATTTTTAATGCACTTGCGTTTAAATTGTGCATCCCATAATTAGCCTACAAAATCTTATTTTCATTTGGCCGCTTAAATTTGCATAAATAACACCAACTTACCTTATAATGCCTCTTTATTAGGAACATAAAATAATGGAGTGGGAGGCGGCGTGCTGAAAGCACCGACAACCAAAGTGGAAAGAATGAAGAGCCTTTAATAAAAAAGGAAATCCACCGAAATAAGATTTGTAATATGTCTATTATCGTAGCCGGAAAATGCAACTCGAACAGTATCTACCGTGACTACACATTTGTTTTCGTATGTCATAATTTAAAACTTGTTCACGTAATTTGTGTTCGTACGAATGCCAACTCATGCAAGTCTGTCACTGTTCGGCCCCAGTAGGGAAGACTGATCAGAGCCCCAGTCGGTGTATTACCACCAGACGAAGTGCGAACAACATTATCGCAGCTGAAAAATAGCTAAACCAGCTAAGCTATTCAAGTCCGGTGGCGAAAAGTTGATAATGTAAATAATGGAGAATATGCTGAATGGCATTGAAGTTTAAGCTGCCCTATCCATAATAAGGAGATATTGATATTTGCCCTATCCGACGCTGTGTTGGTTTGGAAGTTCAAAGTCCACCACAGGTAAGATAAAGATCGGCGTAGGAGGATAGACACTAACAGGGATCTCAAAAGCTTTTACCTACATACCTCGATATCTAAATTTTGCATTCCGGTGAAACTAATACGGTTATATAAATTGTGAAGTCTATCAGATATGGGAAGCTTTTCTATCCGTTCGATAGACCATGACATGATGAGCTAAGAACATATATGTATGTACTACTATGCTACTATTCCTAACCAGTTCTTGGAGTATAAAACTAATAATCACAAAACAAATACCTAAGTTTTTTGTAACCATTTCCTTAACCATGGATCTAGATTCTAGATATCTTTATCTTTTTAAGAAATCTTGTAGCTTGGGGTGCCTGTGACACCCAACGAGTAACAATACACTAAAACAGATACGCGAGTAACGGCGTGTTAAGCATGGTACCTACCATGCTTTCTTTTGGCCAAACTTTCAATTTCTTTACCGTTTATATAATGTAAAACTTTTGTTTCGATTAGCATTTCGACATCAACTAAAACTTTTGTTGATGTATGCAGAACTTTTTCAAGCTGCTTACATTTGTAACCCTCTTACCATTTAAGTTTTTTAAAGCAAACCCGCAGCAAAAGCTTCGTTGTTATCTATGTACATAATGTACGTTTAAAATACTAACAAAAAAAAGAGATTTTGCGAAAAAAGCGTTAAGTACTTTGTTGAAAAATTTTTGTTTTTTCTCTGACAAAAACGAATTTTAGCTTTGGGTATTGTAAAGTTTTATTCGACTTTTCGTAAACTTCAGTGGACTTAAATTAAAGAAGTGTATAGTCAAGTGTATATTGAAGATCGAAAATGAGTTTTTGCTTTAGTAATAAGATAGTTATAAAAGTGGCCATTTTACAGTTGTTTTCTTTTATAAAATAACTGGTACTTAAAAGGACACATGCATGTATGTACGTATGTAACTTGTTTATCCTTGATAGTTGTTGTATGCGATTCTCATTTTATTATACGAAAATAAACATATTATGTATGAATGCATATCAAAGTAGTATTGTATGCTCCTAGAAATAATGTGCATTATTATATATGTACATATGTACCCTATAGAGCCAAGATTAAGGCTTAACCGTACCTGTACCGAAAAAAGAGCAACCACAATTGAATCGGTGAGTTCGACAACAGTACAAGTCCAAAGTCTTCGTCCCGAGATAAATAATCACAAAGGCCTTTTAACGCTGAAACTATATGACAGTTGTAATCGGTATATGTAGACAAGATTTAAAGCTCGTGGCTTTTTTAACGTTGGTTGGGGTTGGTAGCTGTGCAGAAGCAAAATCTGCTTCCCAGTTTAGTTAGGTGGTACTACAGCCTAAAATATCCTGCCAGGATTCCTGTAACTATTCTTAACCCTTCGTCAGGCGCAATATGTTGACTGCCAATTTCGGGCGCAATGTGCCTAACTAGCACACTTTTAAAACACATAATAAACACAATTTTATAATGTTTATACATCTGAGAAATACTGGGACGACGTTTAGGGATGTGAAAAAGAAATAAATATAAAAATTTTCGGAAAAATTCATTTATTTGATACAAATTTAACAGCTACAAAAAAAAATCTTAAAATAGAGCTGAAAACCAAAGATAAGATATGCAACGTAAAATAGTTTAGAAAAAATTGAAATATTCCATAAAAATTCAACTCCAGGACATGTAAATAATAGCCTCTTTTAGTTAAATAATGAAATTAAAATAAAAATAATTCTAAAAGTACTTATTATAATAAATGTGACGAGTTTGGGCGCAATGAGCTTATCAAATTAAACTCTGCATAATTTCCCGCTGTGAGAGTCAAACCAAAACTGTGTGGTTTTTCTGGATAGAGCACTTCAAAAGAGGCAGCTACTGAGCGTCAGCAAAGTTAACGGTATAAAACGGCACAGCGAGATATAAAAATATTCTGGCTGTGCTTCACAGATCAGTTGCGCCCGACGAAGGGTTAAGTTATTTTTGGATAAGCTCATATATTCATTTAGGTTATATGCTCCTAAAAGTGCTTTGGACTGCTCTAGAACTGGTAGATTATTACAGTAGCGATTTCATTGAGTATCTTCCTCTAACCAGACGAGCGAAGAAGGTGCCGCTTTTCCTAAGCCACAGAGAGGTGCTGGGCCTATGAAAAGGGTTTCTTCGCAAGTTTACGGCTATCTCGTTACCTGTAATACCAATATGCCCCAGGATGCAGAGAACCCAAACCCGATTGGGCAGACCAAGTGTATTCAGCTTATCAAGGCACCCCATCACAGTTTAGATGTTACCTGATAAGATCTGATGGCCTTGATAGCCTCTTGGCTGTCAATCAAGATCGCGATGTGAAGATTCCGGTAGTTTCACTTGATATTAAAGTCATCTAAAAAAATATCGTTGTTTCCACAGTGATTGACTGTTTTCTTGACATGGTCTGATTTGTTGTTAGTAATGGCTCAGTAATGCCCACTTAGCATTGCGTTTGCTTGTAAAAACAAAGCATTTGAAATAGTCGTATTTAAATTCTAACTTGGTCACTCTGGTGGAAAAATAGTAGCATTTAGAGCCAGCAATTATACTTCAGCTTTCACCAACTTATTAAAGCTTGCACTCAACCATTCGCTGCGTTGTTCTCTCGACTTTAAGTTTCAAATTGATAACTGCTTCTACTGGTTCCACACAGTCAAAAGTTTTAAACTGAATCATTCCGAATGTTATTTGCTCAAATACTGTAATATGATTATCATAACACACAGTCTTCATCTCCCATCATACGATTTGACTATAATCGCTTTACACAAATCTTTATTGGTTGGTCAAGAGTACATTTGGCTTATTCGCAATAGCACACAATGAGATAATACGATCATAAATCCGCCTACGACACTATTTCCGATTAAATTTGACTTGGCCAGCAATGGTCAATTCAGAACGCCAACATTCTGTGCGGTTGCTGTGAAAGAAATTTTCATGTTTATTTTTTCCTTCGTCTTTTGCTGAATGCAAGCGCATTGGCAGGACAATGCATGGCACTGGATAGTTTAGCCGCTCGGATGGCATCATAGCTACATACATAGCTGGCGCTCTGCTTGATTCTGAAATGTTTGCTTGTCTCATCGCTTGACATGCCAATTGTCTGTTAAATACGAGCAAGAAAACAACAACATGCTTGTATTACACTTCTATGGATATGGAAGAGAGTATGTATTGACCGGTGTGCACGAATGCATCATACATGCATTGTTTTATGCAAACTTAGCATGCTATTTTTTGAAAGAAAGCAGTGAATCGTAAGATTCGAGGCGAAGAGGAAATGATTGAAAGGTGCAATTATGTACATACATTAGGATGCCTCACTTAAAAACTTACTGGATTTATAAAATGTATTACATTTGAAGATGTTTGCAGAATTAATTCGCAAAAATATTAAGATTTACGTGATCTAGATCGATTTAAAAAAATAATTCCAAAAATTTCTTTATATTGATTCCGTTTATGCACATTTTTTTAGATTTTTTGCAGGACTTTTGAGCTTAAACTTTTCTATCATCTGAGGCGATTTTTCCGAAAAAAAAAATCCTTTTAAGAACTAGTTTTACTTATTAAAAACTTGATTTTTGGAGGTATTTGCAAGCGGGTCCAGTTCACGTAAATCTTAAATTATTTTCCCGAAATATTTTGGCTCACGACTTAAAATATAATAAAATTCGATGGAAGACCTATACCAATCGTACACATGTATAGTGATGCACCCTAATGTACATATAAGTTTTTAGGTAGACATACATAAATGGCCAGTATGAGAAGCCAGCAGCTTAAGAGCAAACGTCGAATGATGGCTATTGATGACATTTTTGCTGATTTACCAGAATGAAACCACATACTATGAGTGCATTCACACACATACGTACACTAAATGTATGTATGTGAATATGTTAGATTAAACCGCCCTACGCCCCATACGCAAATACTGGAATGAACCACAAATGAATAAATGATTTTGGTCTAATTTATGACTTCCCTAAAAAGTTTCGGTACAATTTCATTCTTGTCTTGTCTTACGTGTCATTAATTGCATGGTAGAGATTCGCTCGAAGATGAGCCCAAATGAGGGCGTCAAAACACTGCCATTGGCAAACAAAATATTGGAAAATTTTAAAATCCTTACTCCAGAACATCGGCGAATAAGGTTGTGGAAGATAGCTGAAAAGAGGCAAAAACGAATCGGCGACATTTTGCATTATTATTTGAACAGGAAAAAGAAAGGCGCACGATGGGTGCCGAAAATGCTCCCTCTGTTGGAGTTTTTAGACATCTGTGGTCCATCCAGATGACCTTTTTTCTCGAATTAAAACATATGTTTATGCAGTGGATAGAAAATGGAGCAAATCTACCACAGAAATTCAAAGTGTAAAGAACAGCATCCAAGCTCATGGTCACTGGTTTCTCGGATTTTGAAGGGACTCTTTTCATCGACTATCTTCTTAAAAATACTACAATGAACGGCGATTGTTATGCCACATTGTTGACACAAGTGCGTCCAGTGGTTGTCGAGAAACGGAGAGGCAAACTGCCCAAAGGAGACCTATTTATAAATCCAATACACCCGTACACACTGCGCGATATGCAAGGCGTCCCGTGGGCGACACCAGATTTGAGAAATCAACCAGCCACCATACAGTCCAGATCTGGCGACTACAGAGTACTTGAATCGACTAATTACCAGTGGGAATAAGTCAGCAACAGAGCTCCTTTAAACGAACCGAACTGCATAAAAATGTTTCTAACTTATTCCCTTTGCTAATTAACTGATTCACTTCTTTTTCCCAATTCGAAGAAAAACCTCCGAGAAGGAAGATCTTCGAGCGAAGAAGAAGAAATGAAGACGGGCCGTTTAAAGACAAAGAGGGCGAATACTGTTTTACTGGGTTAAAAGTCCTTTATGGTAAATGTAAGAAGTGTATTGAGGTCGAGGAAGGTTATATAGAAAAATAAAATTCTTATTCATTTCTATCAGCTATTTTGATACTTAGGCTCAAAATTTTTCAGCGTGGACTTAGGAAATAATATTTCAGACATTTGTCTAAGAAAAAATTTGTATTAGTCAAACTTATAAATATTTTTATATAGATTAGACTATGTCAAATGAAACTGATGTCTTATTTCTTTCGGTTCCATATGAAAATTTCGCTGTCGGTCAAAAAATTTCAGTCCTCTATCTCATTCTCTATATCATTCAATTCTAGTATAAATGGTGGTACTCTGAAGTAGCTAGAACGTAGCGTTGAAACACAGTACAGATTTTTTGGTATGAGGAATGATGCAGTCTAATGTACATATGTATATACTTATGTACTCGTATATACATAGTTCCAACGCGATTCAGCCAGTATTATTAGTAAATCTATTTTTAATGAGGCACCCTAATATACAAATGTATGTATAGCCATTTATAAAATGTGGTGCGTCTATAGTAAACTCACGATGCTTCAAACAGCCTGAAATGGTGAATATTAATATTTTTACAGTGAGCATATTTTACAGCAATTCTGTGAAACCCATAATTAAATCATAAAACTATTGAAAAATTATTGAATACTTAACTATATTTCACACGAAATAAAACCAAAAATGATTTTGGTTTCCGGGTAATCAAATATATGTATGTTTTTTTTTAAGAGAATAACTTCCGTATTATAAAATGGCCGTGCAAAAATCAGTTCACTTTACCTGGACTACACTGTTCGTCGTAGTGTAGGTTGATATTTTATCCCACCACAGTTGCAATGTCTGAACAATGCACCAACAACTGCTGGTATGGCAAAGAATTGACCAAAATCATTTGAATCAATAGTCATAAGCAAGTTTGCAACATCCTTCTGCACGACTTGCTGCTATGTTCCACCAGCTTGCCAGAATGTGGCTCCATGTTGGCTTGGTTTTCATCGTTCATTTAGCTCCTTTCTAACTCTGACGCGCGTCTGAATGCCACAATTCGTTCAACATATACATTTAGTTTTTTTTTGCCATTCACTCATATCATGCAACATTTTTGGTATTCAACATGTAACGGCTAAGTAGAGAGAATCGATGATGAAGAAGCAGTACTCACTGAAAGCGAGTGCAGGCTTCACAGCAAACACATTGGTGCGCTTGGTGTGTGGGAATGCTGACAAAATGATTGTTGTCCTCATATGGCTCAAACTCTATTACCCTTACATTCTTACCGAATTTTCAAATTCCAGCGTTGCATGACCGACCACTTCATTTGTTTTTCTCCAAGGTCTGTGTTTTGGTCAAGGGTGTTTCCGTTGCCTTTTCCGTTTGCTTTCGATTCTATTTGTTTTGGTATGTAGTATGTTGCCTTTTGGTAATGGTCTGGTCTGCATTGCCTTCGTGGTTTGTTTTGTTGGTTTTGTTCCTTACAGTTTCTACAATTGTTTTGCTCACTCGTTATGCAGCATGCGCCATTTTAACGTTGGCCAAGAGTTGTCAATGCTTACATCGTTTTTCTGCTGAGGACGTGATTTTTTGACGGCTGCTTATTTGCAGTTAAAGTTGCATGCAAACTTAGAGTTCTCGTATTCGGATTTAGTTACAAATCAATTTTTCTGCTGCGCTTCAATACATACACACAACTTAAAGTTTGCATGTTTGGGTATTTGTAATGGTCACGTTTTACATACTCGTACATGCACATAACTGCATACGACAAATATGCAAAGTGCTGATTAAGCATTTCAAGTAGAATTGTGAAGTGAAGATTGGAATTGATACACAGGTTGCACATATTTGTGGTGCTCACAGTTTCCTATTGTCAGGTGTGTTCATTTCATCGCCATTTAACTTTAAAACATTGCTATATTAATTTCAAAGCTCATTAGGACTTCATCAGAATTTGTGCGATACAAATCATATGTATGTATCACATAATGGAACCGTCGAAGAGATGAGTCCCAATTTAATTTATAGAATGACAGGGGTCCTATTACCACTGAAGTCTTATGAGGAATTGCGTTGATTTTCGAAAAAAAAGAAAAATTAACTAATAAAGTAACTTTAATTAACTTAACCCTTAATTAGGCGCATACAGAAAATCACACAATTAGTCGCATGGGGCCTCCAGTGACCTTAATAAAAGTGTTAAAAAAAGAGTTAAAAAAAAGGACAATTTTGACTTGAAACTTAAAAATAAAAAATAAAAACTTACCTCCGTCAATAAATGTTACGTTTGTGGGCACTCTAGCGAGCAGTGACACATATGTACGCCACGATGTTCTGGCCGTGATTTATTTATGTACCCCGCGTGTGGTTAGGAAGCTAGAAAGAGCGCGAGCACGCTCCAAGCACTGTAAGCAATTTTTTTTCAACTTAAAATGGTCTTGACCCCATGCGCCTAATTAAGGGTTAATAAAATAAAATAAGAGAGAATTAAAATAAATAGTTCCAGGCAAATATGTCCACGCATGTGTAGAAAGTTTTTGATCGAAATTCACCGGGGAGTGGCTTAAGCAGCAACCGAACCCCGTTCGGAAGCTATGGTTAAAATGAAGCTTCGGATGAGACCCCTTCTTTAGAGGACGACTTCCACAAACGTTTAAATGAATACGATTTGAGTGAATGCACCTAAAATCTCCTGAACCTTTATGTGTAACGTATCTTTAGCCCGCTAGTTGATGTCGTCTAAAAGATAAAGACCGACTTCACCTTCGATAAAAAAAAAAATGATGGACGAGGTAAGCCAAAAAACGCGTTTAGGCTTGCGACATTATTTTTTTTTTTACCAAATCGATTATATCGAGCTGTGTTAGATTAAGTAGAGCTTCCATTTCCCCTATTACAGATAGTTAGGCATGTTAGACATTAGAGCTTGCACATTTTTCAATGGCCGTTGTTTGATTGGTCTTTTTCCACCATACGAGTATTTCATACACTATTATGGGTTTGACCATCAGAGTGCATACTCATAAGGTTACTTTGGGGCTTAAACCCAATGTTTTAATTACGATTTTTTTTTAGTGGTAAATAACTATTTCGTGGTTTTGTTTATAATCGAAGTGAGATGTGAATCCTAATTGAATTTTCTTTAACGAGAGTTATGCCTAGATATTTAACCTCTTCATAGATTAATTCTTCTGGTGAATTGCACGTTATATGTATGGCGTCTTGCATAAAGTTCCTAATGGTCCTTTCATGCTCGCCCTTTGTTGTGATCGTCGGCATATCCTAGGTAGTGATACCTTTTTTCTTATTGAAGACTTGATCTAAAACGTCAACCAGTATAGAATATAGAAGTGGAGATAGTACAGCATTTGCCTTTGATAATCAACTTGGATGTTATGTAGTGTAGTCTGAGGGAGTATCTCCTCCCTTAAATGATGGTCCAATAGTTTTTCCACATGAAAGATGAAAGTCTAATCGCCCTGTCAGATTATGAAGAGTCCACTGGTTTATTCTCTCTTTTTGGTATGACGATTTCTTGACTTCCTTCCAACTTCTTGAACCATGTTCAAGTCTTACGCAAGACCTGAAAATGTTAACCAATTTTGGAGTAATCTTGTTTGTTCCTTTGGAAAGTTGTGCCGGGAATATGCCATCTGGCCACGGAGACATATAAGGCTTAAAATATTTTATAGCCCAGTCTAATTGTTTAACGGTAACAACTTTTTTAGATACATGTTGAGACGAAGACTAATATAATAGAATTATTGCAATTCTCTCCCGTGAGTTATCAATCCCTATGTTACTACCTACATTTGTGAAAGTGTGTCCCCAAAAGGAGCTCTGGGGTTTTCCTGAATTTGTTTGCAGAGGATCCATCCTATCCCGTTAGAGATTGTCTATGAGCATGAGTTCACCCTTGGAAAGGTAGTTTTGGATTCTGGAAGTAGCTGAAATATACCTTAGGTCCTCACAGAAGCTCTTCCAAAAATTTCTCTTAGATATCCAAAGTCATGGTTATATGTTCGGATGGACATTTTCTTGTCGTCCCAGGTGTTTATCCTCTTATCTTGAAAATCAGGAACTTCTTGATGAATGGAATTAAAAAAATTGGCTTGTTACCCCTATTTTCTCCCGCTATGTTACTTAGTAGTGAAAATTCTAAGAGCGACTCACCTCTTGTGCTGGTATCAGTATTGCCCCATTTTGTGCTGTGGATCTTGCAATAGTCCACTTGTTACTTTATTAGATATAGATATATCAAAGAAAGGCATAAACATAATGCTGGTCCCTATGATTATCGCTGCCCTTAGTTTGGCTGAGATTTTATCATAAATTACCTGTGTATTTTTAATAACAAGTTTTTGGAGTCGGATTTTTATTAAATTTGATCCTTTGAAAACACACGTACATGTTCTGGCTGTATTTGAGTGTGGATAATTAATCGCTTGCTATTATTTGTTAACTTCCAAAACCGAAACCTGGGCTCGAACGTTGTCAGAAGCAACATGCTAAAATTATGTGGTGAGTTTGGCCCGTCCCGTCGCGGATCTCCGTCGCGATAAGAGTGAAAGCCACAAGACTACCCGTTCTCCACCAAACCCCTCTCCACCATTTATATCAGTGGCCGCGTGGCATTACAGGGCGCGTTTTCAGATACATCGCGTTTCTAAATAATTTTGACCAAAATTTTATTCAGTTTTTAAGGTAATTTCAAAGTCTCAAATGCAACGTTAACTACGGCTGGCGGTGAATTCTTAGATTTTAGTTGGGGGACTAAAGACCATATAGAAACCTATCACAAAAGTAGGTTCGTATACGAAGCGTACGATTTCTTTTGAAGTGCATGACTCCACACGAGGGCTGTGTTCATAATAACTGACTCCGTAACTTTCGTTTGGACAGTTCCTCTGTTTTACTAATGGTTCCAATGGAATTATGTAGGACAACCTCGCACCAATAAACACACCTAAATACGCTACTGCTGACATCATATCCAATACTAAATACCCGTTTACATTTAGGGTTGTGTACTCTTTATTCATGCATAAGTATACAGGTATATAGGTGTATATGCGAAAGTGCTTCTAAGTGTACGGATACCACTGAGTTTTGTAACACATACAAGTTTTTAAAGGATGTTCAACTCCGTTTGGCTGATTGCAGTCTCTTTGGCCATAAAGTATACCTTAATTCCAACTCTAATTCAGTGTCATAAAATAATAATTAGAACATCGTAAAGTGTCGGCAAGCTCTCCACATACATGTCTAAAACTGCTCAAATCTATATTATGGGTATGTGACTATGTGCCAGGATTTAACAAGTTGTGTCTGGCCAAGGCGATATCACAATGAGCGGCTGCTGAAGAGTTGAACCCTTTGTGCTGCATGCTTACATACTTAAGCCATCAACATTAAGGAGTACTCCACATGAAGCCTACAAGTTGTGTAATACCACTTAGTGATTTACGTGCAAACAGTTATACATACATAGGTACATTCATACATACGCTAATAATGTACGCATTTACGTTTTTGTGCCCGTTATAGTAGAACCTTATCGCACAATGGCTGCATTGTCCTCCGAAAAGTCGTTTTGGGCGGTTAATTGGTGAAAATTTGTTGCAGAATGCCAGTTGTAAAGAGTATGGGATACTGGTAATGAATTTTATATTCGAAAGATTTATCCCTCGTCATGTTAGGTAAAACACTAAACTAATTTAAACTATCATTATCTACGCATTAAGACACACAGTCGCCTCAAATAATTTCTACCATTTTCGCAGTATTAATACGCAGTGAAAAGTTTTTAACACTGTGTTTCGAATTTACCCTGCCCTACAATGCTATGCGTAGAGGTTAATGCATGGTTACATCTAGCATAAGAATGTATCTATTTCAATTGAGTGTATATGAACCAAAAACGCCGCTGCGTTTTAGCTGATCTCGTTTCAGAAAAGTTTTGCGAGTTTATCACCTTCTTTGTTGGCTCTACTAGGTAAATACAACGTTTCCTAAATAAACGAGAGTTCCAATACTGTGTTGATTGCTATCCTATTATTGCGTACTCATTGACTAAATTTGGTTTTCAGAAATATTACTTTTCCCAAATGGTGACTTCATCCCGAAAGTTCAAAATACAAAGCATCAGTCTCTCTTATTTCTAAACGGCACTAGAAGAAAAAGTTTAACTTACGCAACCTATGTGAAAACTAGCATCTAACCCTGTTTGCGTACATTTGGCATTACAGTCCACTGCGGTTTATTAATAAAAGGGACTGATGGTTTCTATTTTGACGTTTTGGAATGCACCCTTTTGTATGATGCCGCCTACGCCAAACCGGCTGAATGGCACAAACAATCGAGTCTGTGGAGTTTTACCTACGAAATTGCAGTGGGTTAATATGAGACTCGTATCATGATTTTGTAGAGAAATATAGATGAAAACATCGTTTACTGTTGCAATCTATACGCATGTGTATTTAGTTGTAAAATTTTGTAATTGCAAAAGACCAGTGCCATTACCTATAGATATTAAAGAAAAATTAACCCTTTGTCTACCGCGGAAAAAACTAGCATTACCCACCGTTCGGTCCATTTAATCCCTATATAAGTAATACTCTGGGTCCGATGGACCAGGGCTGATAGGTCCCATTAAATTTACAATAGCAATATCAGTTATTTAACAAAAGTTCACATGATCACAAAAGTATAAAATACATGAAAATAAACGAAGTAAAGGAGTTACAGAGCTCAATAGCAACACAAATAGGATATATGAACACAAGAAATGTTTCTTCGGTTCTATTAGACCCAGTCGGTAGACAAAGTGTTAATAAGGGTAATTATTAGAGTAACAAAAGTCTAATCAACAGTTTTTAGAATTTGTGTCTGTCTGGCTGTCTTCATAAACGCATCACTGTCTTCTATTCCTCAGCCATAAGAGATACAAGTAATTTTTAAGAAAAAAAAACCGGCTTCAATTCTCATATATATATATTTAATGATCCAATGATCGGATCTAAACCAGATTAGTATGGAACCACCTCAGCGACACTAACTTTTCGATGTAAAAATAATTATCGAATTCGGTTTACGTGGTCCAAAGTAATGTGGTAGCATACATGAAAAAAATATATATTCCGACGAACTGATAACCTCCTCCTTTTTTGGAAGTCGGTTAAAAGGTATCGAATTTGCGCAACTTTATTGAAAATTGGTATTTCGTCATGGTTGCGCATATTTGATATTGAGAAAAAAAAGGAGACTGATTCTTTTCTAATGCGTTTAAGAATATAGCGTCTATGTGTTTGTATATTCGTACGAGCATGGTTTTCACAGGTGGTAATCCTTTTCGAACCGAATTTTTTTAAATTGAATGAACTGTGCAAATCTAATGTCAGTAACAAAAATGTCCTCGCTTATTATACATACATAATTTTTAAATAGATGGCAACCCCACTAAAATAAAAAATAAAAACTTATTGCACATGCAGAGACCATATCCTTTCACTCGTACCTCAGCTGTTAGTCCAACAAACGGTGAAGGTCTTCTAATTTTTAAAAAGTGGCAACCCTACTCGAAAAGTAATACACTATTGAAAATCTAAAAGCCAAGCCCTTTTATTTGACACCTCATCGGATCTAATAATTTTTTAGGCAGGTGGAAACCCTAAATGAATTCAAAGTACAAAATATAATATTCCTATCGATACTTTGTTAAAAAAATCTCAGTAGTTTTTGAGATTAGCTTAGCTAAAATATTTCGTCTTTCCTTTTTACTATGTATAGAAGATAGTAATTTAAAAATAGGTGGCAACCCTATTCAAAAAATTAAAGCTTTTGTACATGGGAAGGCAAGCCTCTTTCATTTGATATCTCATTTCGTAATCCAACGAACAACGAAACTCCTTTACATTTTTAATAGGTGGCAACCCTACTCAGAAAAATAATACATTATTGCAGATGTAGAGTCTAAGTTTTTTTTCGTTTGGCAGTGACGGTAACCACGTGACGTTGTAATCCAACGAACAGTTCCGATCTTGTAGTTTTTTTAGACAGGTGGCAACCCTATTAAAGTCAATATAGAGTATATTAGAGAAAATCTCGTCAAAATCCGTTCAGTAGTTTTCGAGATTACCGCGTGTAAAAAATCTCGACTTTCCTTTATACTATGAATAGACTATCTAATTTCTTGGTTAACAGCGACTTGTTTAAAACTGCGAAAAGTGCTAAGAAATATATTTTTTATAAAACGTTTTTACTTTTTATTTTAAATAAAATGCTATATTTATCTGAAGTGTACTATATTTCTTTCAGATTATTTTGAAAAAGTACTATAAATATCTTAGAAAATAATGGCAACCCTACTCATATGTGTCGCTATACTTGAGAAGCTTGTGCATAATAAAAATTAAATACTATATTTACATACGATTCCCAGAAAAAAAAAAACAAACCAAACCACAATTCATAAACACAGTAACATAAAAACTGGATTAGTGATTAAATTTTGTGACATCCATTTACACAATATCTACCTACAATTCGCATTACAGTCATCGCCAGCACAACCACTCATCAATTGTCTAATAAGCATTTGGGCAATCGTGCAACCTACGGTGAAGATAAGATCGAAATCGTAAAACTTCAACAGCATTTTCAGCTAAGTTAAAGGTGTCGAACGTAACCAATAAAAAACGCATCAAAGTGGCAACAATGTTGTCTAAGTGGTTCAATTGATTTCGCAAACGCATAAAATTTGTTGAGCGGGCATAACGTTGTACAGTGTTTATGCCATAAATGGTTGGATTACTAATGAATTCGAGACGTCTACATAAGAAATATTCTTTTTTTTCCAAGTGTGCGCTTTTTTATTATCATTTGCTGTGTCGGCAGGAATTAAGACATTTACGGCGTCACTTTTATGGCATTGCAATTTTCAAAGAATTCGCATAGATAAATTTTGCAATAAAAGAGGTAAGTTTGAAAATATTGATAAAAGTTGATAAAACGTTAGAGCGAATAAGCATTGAGTAACTGGACGAAATTGTTGAGTGGGTTTCAGTTATAGGTTAGTAGCTTTCATGGTATCGAACACAATCTCCATGTTGATAATGCAACACTGTAAATACTCGAAATTGTAACTTCGCATTTTTTTTACAACGGCCATAGTTTTGTGGTCATAAAATTGGTTTTATGTGTAAAGCTACTTTAGTTGAAACGATTATTAAGCTAGAAAAAAGTTTTAGTCGTTTTGAAATGTAATATGTAAATATCAAAATTTTATAATGCTGTCTTCATTTTCTGAAAAAGCAACAGTAAAAAATTTAACGTGGTGTGTAGGCAACATTAGGAATGAAACGATCCATGCAGGTATCGATACGTTTACTTGGAAGCAGAGTCGTAAGAAAATATCGGTACTTTTGGATATAAAGGTATTCCGTATGAACTGAATTACATTTTATTTTATTTTTTCAAGAAATAAATTAATCATCCTCGGCGACTGGTTACTCCGTACGTTGGAGCGTGTATACGCCGCACAATGTTCTATTTTAGAAAAAAAGGAAAAAATCAAACGCGAAGAGATAGCGAAATAAGTGTAACGGTGTTACAAAGCTTTTGGGATGGGGAATCCCTGAAAAATAAAAAAAATGGTCTCTTTTGGTCGAATAATTTCCTTGAACTTTAAAAAGACATTCAGATGATGATTTAAATTGCTTCCTTTTTTGGCGTGAAACCAGTATGCAAGGAAGTTTTAAACCTATATTTTTGCTTTTCGTACATCAAGGAATCCATTTCCTTTGTCGCAAGAATCGAAAAAGCATTTCATTTTAAATTGCTTTTAAAAAGTTTCATAAAAGCTGTGTTTAGGCAAAAAAAGACAAACAAAAATCTAAAACTTTACTTTTGAAAGTTATTTTAAAGGTCTAATTAAATAAAAAGTTACCTTGACCTCAAGATCGACCTTCAAAAGGTAAATATTTTGATTTTTATTCTTTGGTTTTTGCGACCATGGCATTCCCTGAAAAAATAAGTAGCTGTTAAAAATGCTCTTTGTATACTGGTGTCAGGAAAAAAAAATAACATCTTCAATATTTTAAGGTCGCTCTCGTTTAAACAGCCATAAAGCATTGGGCGATCTATATTAGTGGAGAAAAAATTCCGAAAGAAAATTCGCCTTGGTATCGGCTTTCGATACGAGTGTTTTTCTTTCGATATCTACTCAGTACATGGTTCAAAAGTATCGATACCAAAATTACGAAAAGTATCGAGTATGTAATTTTATTTACTCGTATCTTTTCATCCTTAGGCAACATATTTATGTACCAGGGTTGTTTCGAATATTCGCATTCGCATTCGCAACCGCGAAGCTTCCTCATTAATTTTAACATTCGCATTCGTTTTCGCATTCGCATTCGCAATACTCATTACGAATTGCGAATGCGAATGTTGTGCAAGTGCACCGATAAAACGTATATATATCAAACAAACTGACAAATTGTGGCCAATATTATTACCTGTCGTCGTGGGAGTATTTGGGTTACAAAACTGGTCAAATATCATATTTATCAACTTTGACAAAAATGTATTTAAATATATTATTTCTTAAGCTATATAACCGAGCTATCAATGGGCAGTCATACAAGTCCCAAGTTGACCTTTGGCGTACGTCAAAGAGAACATAGTCCTTTTAAGAATATTTTTATTTTTTTGTGTGCTTTATATACCTCCATTGGTTTCTTTCTTTATTATGATATTTTTGGACCAATCTTAAAAAAAAAACTACTGGACACAAAAGAAGAAAGTGTGCTTTTCAAGGGATTTCCAGCAAAAATGATCAACGTCTGGCTATAAACGGAATCGATGTTCAAATAATTAAAAGGCTATAGGCGTGACCTATAATTAGATAAGAATTACGTAACTATCTGAGGGTCCAATATTTATAAAAAACGGGTTGTTTTTTTTTAATAACAATATTCTGATCCGATTCGGCTGGCAGCCACGACTTTGAAAACAGAATTTTGTTCAAAATTTTCTCCTATTTAGATCGCTATAAGCATAAATATGCAAATCAGTCGCAAAAGTATTTATTAGAAATGAATTACAAAGACTAAAATAGAAAAATTCTGATGAAGTTACAGATTCCCCAAACTATGGAACAGCCAAAGGAATAAGAATGAAGAATTCTTTTTAAAAAGCTTTAGAAAAACCTAGCACATTTGGTTCGGCTTGTAAGCGCTTTTTAAACAACGATCTCGCCGTTATGCTAGATTCTAATTGTTTCTTAAAAATACTTGACATTCGCATTCGCATCCGCGGATTTTAGCTGTTAAATATTCGCATCCGCATTCGCATTCGCATCCGCGGATGTCTAAAATTCCACATTCGCAATATCCCTAGTATGTACATTAGACTGCATCACTCCCCATACAAAAAAAAAATAACATTCGCTACTGTTTTTCGACTGGAATCATAAAGTCTATTATATTTCAAGGCCTCCTCCAATATATCTCGGAAAAATATTGAGATTTACGTGAGCTGAAGCGATTTGAAAACACCTCCAAAAATTGAGTTTTTTATTAATAAAAATAGTTTTCTTTTATTTTTTTGAAATAATTACCTTAGATGGCTAAACAGTTTACACCAAACAGTTAAACAATTAATTTAAAAAATTGTCTACGGAAACATAAAAATGAGATTTTTGATGCTGTTTTTGAACTTTTTTCAAAGACTGGTTTAAGAAATACTTGAATAACTCAGCCAAAGCCTTACCAATTTAGACTTATGAGGTATCATTGGTAGGGTATTTTCTCACCCCTTTAATTTGTTTGGGCGTAAGTTCGTTGAAATGGGACAACATTTACGATTTCCGCCCCCCTGGTGTAGTGGGCGTAGCAGTTTTCCAATCTATGCCATTTTCAGATTTCTTCGTCCCTATATAAAATAGTACTAATACAAAATAATAGCAAAATCGGAGCGCGATTACTAATTTTTGCCGAATTTTGTATGGGCATTGGGCATATATAAAAAAATTTAAATAATAATTCAAAAACAAACACCCTAACCAACAAATTTTGTATTTTACGGGAGACGCAAAACACATTACAAAAAGAATATCAAAAACGGGTATGGTTTTTTAAAAAATGGCATGTTAATCCGTTCTTTTTGGTACTAAATAACACTTTTAAAATTTTATGAAGGTATACATATTTTAATACATGCTACCAAAATCTGTGAAGCACGCAGTTTAAACAGTTAAACTAAAAAGAGAAAAAAATACTAAAAATGATTTGTTGCGCTGAAGGCAGCAGCCAACAAATAACAGCAAGCACCTCTTCATGTTCAGCCACAGCCAGACATTTGAATTTGTTTTCAAATGTTCAACTTGAATCACATTTCTTACAATCGGTGTACTAGATATAAAAAAAAAACCAAACAATACTTAACTTGGTTGAAAAAACCATCGTACTTTTCCCTCAGTATAGGTTTCTTCTAAATCAAAAAAAGGATACCCCCGCTTTTTTATTTCGAAATCAAAAAATAATTAGAGGTCACTTAAAGTTTTGCATGTATTTTATATGAGGCAAAATAAACATTTCGTTGAAATGGTATATAGAATTATCGAAAACAATATTAATAATACCCAATTGTTTATTTTACCAGTTTTTAATATTAGCAATATTTGGCCCATTGGGGACCCATAGCATTTTTTTTTTTTAGGGGACCTATAAAAAAATAGCTCATAATAAACCATGGTTAAATAAACCATTGCGTATTGCTATTGAAAGTATCCTGAGCGCTCTGAGCGACCTCTAAATATTTTTTGATTTCAAAATAAGAAATACTGCGATAAACATTTTTTCGGTACAGAATAATCCTACGGGGTGAGAGTATTATTTCTGACTTTACTTATTTTTGACCACCCTAATGTACACACTAATCCTCGCATACATATTTACATTTGCACATATGTAGGTACACATGTAAATTTATACTTGAGTGGGCATGCAAAATTTATTTAATTCCTTCATGTGAGCATAAATTTACCCATAGTTGGAGGACATACATATATACATACATACATATGTACAGTATAGCCAATATGACCGCAAGCTATTCCAATTACAAAAGCTGTACAGTAATTGAAGCTTAAGGCAAAGGTGTTGGGTGAAGTTGGAGTTCCGTGACCGCAAAAGACACAAATCTCTATTAAACGAAATAAATACCTAGAAGGCGAATTAAAATATATAAGAACCAGACTGATAAATCAATGGAGATTTTCTGAGGAAATAAACCGAAACGAAATGGTAGGATGGTGTGTACCTCCAAATAGAGAGTAAAGAGTTAAACGCGTGGACGCAAAGAGTATGCGGTGCGCATTCTTGATACACTTACAAATATTTTTATAGCCGCTAGCTGTATGAACTCATGCAATGAATGCAATTGCATGAACTTACTAGAATGCATTAATTGTGTTTAATTGCAGGGATTATAGGATTAAAGAAAAAAGTGTAAATCAAAGACAAACGCGTGCTTGGGGTTTTCATTTGAAAATGGAATGGGAAAAGAGCAATCAAAGGAAACATTCTTATGTGTATATGTAAATGCCCAAGGCTTTTACATAAAGAAGGACTTTTTTGTGCAAATTCATTTAATATCAAAAAGCTAAAAGGTAATCAGAGTGAACATTTTATATACTTATACACAGAAAATATATGATATATTATACGTATATACATTGTATACGTATATATGTACATTTGTATATGTATACGGATAATTTTCTTTTGTTTATGTAAGGTTTGTTATTGTTTTTTATAAATCTAGCTCATTATATAACAAACCCCAAATAAATTCGCATTTAAAACTTTTTACACATATTATAAGAATTTAAAAAATTTTCATCGAAATTTTAAAATTTTAATTAAGTTTTTTTTTTGTTGACAGAGTCACGCATTTTCTTTGATACAAAGTATAGTAGATTTTTTTTATATAGAATAAAATGCCTAGCGCCGTGAACAAAAAAGGGGCAAAGAAATTATATAAAGGGTGGTCAAAGCAACGTAAATGTAGTTTATTACGCCAGATAGACAGAGAATAATTCTTAATCGAGAAAGCTTGGCTCGATTAAATGCTACAGTCGTTTCTCTTTTGTCACGACTGCATCCTCCTTGTTAGATACAAGTATACAAATGTCACGTGAGCTCATAGCCATAGCCTCATCCTAAACATATATTTTATATCAGTCTATTTCTTAAATCCACTCTAATTTATGTACGTATGTATAAACATACATAGATGTGTACGCAATATATCGTACATAAACTTGTAAATTTGATTACAACCTGTCTGAATGCCACCCGCGTCTATACAGATTTGCATGTTTGATTGCTTACAAACTAACACTGATGGACTTCCAAAAATATATTCGAAGGAACAGGAATTCTTTAGTTGCTGTCACTAATGAGGCGTGGGTGTTTAGATCCGAAACAAATTTTTGCCGTGGTCTGCTACAAAATGAAGTATGTACGTAGGTATACAGCGTAAGTTTATACTGAAAATATAGAAAACAAGTAAGAGCAGCGCTGTCTTCGGCTATGCCGAAGGCTTCATACCTTTCTTGAACATCTGCAAATTTTACTTTGACAGATTACTGCTTTTGAATACATCTGCGTACATCGATAGAGGAGTTACATACTTATATAAAAAATCGCATCTAAACAATCAGAGGTATGGAAGATATACTTTATATGACACCAATCTGAGTGATTTTCACCGCTATGTGATCGGTATGTAAACCGGTAACACAATTTATTGGGTTTAGTTTCGTACATAAAGGAGATATATGGCAAAAACTTGTATCCTAACAATCAGTGCTATAGGAGATAAAGCTTATACAGCATAGATTTTGACGATTTTCTCAGTAGACTTTGTATTATTATTTATAAAATATCTTACGAAATTTATCGGTTTTAGCTGTTCAAATAAAGGAGTTTTACAGTAAAATCCCATATCTGAACAATCAGATGTATGGAAGATATATGTTGTAGTCATCCGATCCTTGTAAGTATTCTGTTAATAATGAGTGAAAATGGTGCGAAATTTCATGTTCCTAGCTGCATAAATGGAGGAGTTATGATAAAAGACCTCATATCTGAACAATCAGTTGTATGGGGGCTGCAGGTTATAGTGACCCGATCTTTGTTATTTTCGCTGTAAGTTTTCTGTTGATAATGTGTGAAAACAGCGCGAAATTTCATGGTCCTAGCTACATAAATGGATGAATTATAACGAAAAATCTCATATCTGAACAATCAGTTGTATGGGAGCTATAGGTTATAGTTATCCGATCTTTTTAATTTTCACTGTAAGTTTTCTGTTGATAATTAT
>NW_023461611.1:0-24550 GCF_013731165.1 Rhagoletis pomonella
CACTGTGTGCCTGAAAGTCGATAAGAATTTGTAGCTAACCAAAAAAAAGAGGTATACGTTGGTCAAACAAATTAAAGCGAAAGTAAGAAGAAAATACAAGAAGTCCTATTATTGCGTGTTTTCGTTCCCGTACGAATTTGGAAGAAAGAAAGATTGAATTTGAACTTTTACACAAAAGCCGTCTGGTCCATAATTTTCTTCGACACCGGAAGGCTATCAGTCAGTGCAGCTACTCAAAGCACGCAAAGCCTGTAAAGCTGTGGCGCCAATAAGCAAAATGCTAAGCTCCATATATAAAGAAAATGTAAAATTCTTTAAAGAAATTTTTTCCCAACTACATGAGAGTAAGTAAATGTATCGGCATGTGCGTGTATGGGTGTAAGTACAAATCATTGAATGTTGTAGATGGTAGTGTAGGTGTTCCTCTTAACAACTGCAAGTTTGTGTACTCCTGACATGAGCATGTATGTAACCGTCTATTGCAACTAAAGCATACATCACCCTGAAACGAAGAAAAAATAAAAATAAAATAAACAAAAACAGCAACAAAAACTGCGCAAAAATGCTGTGGCTGAAGAAGAGGCTTGCTTTTGCTAATAAAAATTGTAATCGAAATTGAAATTGAAATTGGAATTGAGCTATGCAGATTTTGGGAAGCACACACACACACACCCACACAGACGTTCACTTACATATGTATGCAATTACATACATGAAAGCATTTACACTAACTTGTATGGAAATATGTATAGATACATATATGTAATTGTATGTAGTTATGTACATTAGACTGCATCACCAAAAGATGCTGTGGTTTTTCCGCCCGGATTACAAAATATATTCTGCCTTATCCTGAGTTTCGCCTGAAAAAAATTCACACGAAAGAGTGAAAAGTGAACCGGTTCGGGGAAAATGAAACTCATGATAAGGCTGACTATATTTGAAGACTTACACCAAAATATTTCGGAAAAATATTAAGATTTACGTGAACTGAAACGATTTGAAAATACCTCAAAAAAAATTATAAAAAAAGATAACTATAAATAAAAATAATTTTTTAAAGACTTTTTTTTTAAATCCCCTCTGATGACAAACAGTTTAAGTTTAAAAAATCTGCATAAAAATATAAAAAAAAGCTTTCAACAGAATCCGAATAATGGATTTTGATGCTGTTTTTGAACTTTTTTGTCATCTGAGGATTTTTTTTTTCAAAAAATACGTTAAAAATTATTCATAAAAACTCAATTTTTTGAGGTATTTTAAAATCGGTCCAGCTCTTAAAATATAATAAATTTTATAATTCCAATGGAAACACAATACCGATTTTTTTTTTTTTTTTTTTTTTATTTAAACTGCATATTAATTTTCATACAAGCTTTCAATCACACTGCTGTAGCTGTTGCTTGCTATGCATACATACAAGTATCTTGGCTTAGCAAAAAAAAAAAAAATAAAACCTGCAGGGGAAAAATTCCCAAAAAAGATTTTTTTTTTTGGAAAAATTTCTTCACTTGCCGATGAAATAAAAAAATGTAAATGAAAAACTACCAAGTTTGTTCCAGTAAGGCGTAGCCAAGAGCATCAACGCCGCACAGTAGCTGCAGTCTTGTGCCGGATATTATTCTTTACTTTCTCTTCATCTCGTTTTCTGCTTCCTTGCCATTTTTGAGGCAGTCATTGAGTGAAGGAATTTTGCAAATATTTTACGCTTTTTACACGCATGTTCTGGCGAAAGCGAATTTGTTTGCATGTACGATGCGCTTCAACTTTATATCAGTACGCTTTTTTCACGCTTTCGACTTTCTTTCAACAAATTTACTCAGCAAATTCCGTACTTTAACAGCACAAAGTTCAAGGTGTATTGGCTTTGCGCAAAAGTACATTTACGTGCCAGTACTTACGTCCGTGCATACATACGTAAGTGCTCAACGTCAGTGTGCGATCAGTAAAAGTTGTTTGTAATCTTCAACGAGTATGCTACACAGCTTTCAAATTCTGTAATCATGGATCGCTGGAGATGACCAAGTTTTTGAAATTTTTCCATTATCCGATTTTTTTAGGAAAAATAAACGAAAGATGAATGAAAACATAAAGAAAAGGTGAGGTTAATTTAGAATGGCTGCTTTCACAGGCGGCGAGGATATACTAACATGGAAAGCAGGGCTTGTAGGAGAAAAATGCTTTATGCTAACCCAAAAAAGGATGAGAAAGAAGGGAGAAACAACTTTCTTAAGCTCTAAACTGAGCTGAGTAGCTGAGAACCAAATCTTGAGTTGCTCCCATCTCATCACCATCTACTCATCTGCAGCAGCAACAGAAAGGCCTAGCCACTTTGTAGCATCTTTCACTGTGCTGCCTAAAAGCCCATCCCTCCGAAGCAAACGGCGGTGAAAGCAGTGGAGCCTCCCTCCTATATTTTTACTAGGCGACAATACCCCAAAAGTGGTTTGTCTTTATCCATCATGATGCAGGAAACATGGAATTCGGGTACATTAGTAAGCATCCAGATTACTTTGTTGCGGCTACGTCTGATTGGAAACTACTGCAATGACCCAGAGAGTTATGCGTAGAAGACACTTCCACCAACCTTTTCATCCAGCTTCGATCCATCCCTGAATATGCCCACAGGGACACCATTTTATGTGCTCCACATCACGTACTTCTGCCTGCATGGGACGTGCTTGGTGAAGGATCAATATTGATCCAGCATCAGTGTGAAGATCGGTTCAAGCCGTAATGAACTCAAAACTATTATCAATTTGAATCAAACTCGGTGCATTTAATAACCTTGGTACGTTGAATTAATTCGTTGAAAATTATTCCAATCGGACTAAAAGTGCTTGAACCGACTTTCAAAAGTAAAGTTTTTCTTTTTAATTTTTTTTTTTTAACTTAAATTAGTATAAATATGTATGCATACTAGACTGCATCACCAAAAAAAGTTGCGGTTTTTCCACCGGGACTACAAAATTTATTACATTTTAAGACGACCACCAAAAAAATTTTGGAAAAATATTAAGATTTAAGTGAGCTGGACCGAATTGAAAATACCTACAAAAATGGAGTTTTTTATGAATAAAAATCGCTTATTAAAGAACTTTTTGTAAAAAGTCCCCTCAGATGGCAAAACAGATTAAGCTTAAAAAATCTGCATAAAAACATTTAAACATCTTTTCAGCGGAATCGTAAGAATGAGATTTTTGATGCTGTTTTTCTACTTTTTTCTAAAATTGATTTACGAACAACTTGAATAATTGGGCCAAAACTATTCTGATTTAGACTTATAGGATCTCAGTAGAAAGGCATTTTCACACTATTTTTATTTCTGTTCAAAAAAAGTCATTCGTGTCCCACTTTTTTATTTATTTTTTTTTTTTCAAATACCAACACCTTCACCAACTGATTCACCTTTGAATGATGTTCGTTCATCCTACCTTTCTCCTTTATCTTTTGAATGAGCTTTTTAGCAAAGAAATAAAAAGTGTCACAAATGTTCAGAGGAACTAGAATTTCTCACAAAATTTTTTCGTTCAAGCATAAGGCCGTATTTTCCATTGCCTTTTTCAATTTTTTACACTCAACAAATAATTGAGTGTCAAGTTCGCTGCGAAAATTTTTGCTTCTAAACCAAATTTATAATTTCAGCGGACAAATTCCCAAATGTTTAGTGAATCACAGTGTCTTTCTGGTATTTGTTTGCAATTAAAGGTCGATGGTATTTGTATTTTTCCACCCAAAATTGTTTGACTCTGTATTTTCGTTTGTACTTTTATGCATTTCCGCTCGCCACAAAGCAAGCTAAAACCTGTTCGCACAGTCATTTCCGAGTTTGATTAAAAAGTTTACAGTCATAGCCGGGTGCTTTGTACACTCAAGTTTATTTGCGAATATAAATATATTTATGAGTCGCAGTCACAGGCTTTAAAAGCTGGAGATGAAAAACTTTTTGTCGCTACCATTACGAGGCTCAAAAAGTAAAATGGCAGCATTTGTATGCCACATAGCGCACAAACACACACACACTCACTCACACTTTACACTGAAAGGTAAACTTGCCAAACTTCTAAAATTAAATGCTTCACCTGTGTGGGGAGAAATGGTGAAGGGAGGGAAAAAATGAAAAATATTCTAAACTTGCCGAAAACGCTGCTGCAGCTCCTGCTAGTGTACTGTAGTAGAATACTCTCATACGCCACGTGGCACTCTTGCTGGGCTTTATGTTCGCGCACTCTCCCCCTGCTCTACTCTCTCAGGCAGTCTCACCTGTGGAACGCTCTAAAGTATGCACCAACTGTGGCTCATTTATGCAAATCTTTTAAATTAAGTGCTGCTTACGTTATGTCAACAACAACAGCAACAACAATAACAAGTGTTGTCTTATATCTGCTGACAGCTGTTTAGCTTTGCCCACACGGCTTTCCTTGGCTTTTTCGCAGCGCCTTCGCTTTTTTTTTTTTTGCCTTTTCAGTAGCACCTTTCTCTGCCTTCCTCTTCCTCTTGCACGTTTACTAGAATTTTTTATTTCTCTTTTTAGCTTTTGGACTTTAGTCATAATGGCCTGTTTATGTTTTTTTAAACCTCATATTTCATACTTAAGCCTAAAAATATGCTAAGCAAAAGTGGGTTTTTTAATTTCTTGGCATTAGGGCAAATGGCAGAGCGAATAATAAATAAATGCAAAACTTTCACTTTTCGCATGAGTGCGCGCACTTTACATACTCTCTCGCCTTGGCAACGCGGTTGGTTCTCTTTCAAGGGGGCCTTTGGTGGCCTTACAAACACACACTCACACATTTACAAGCATAATAAAACCCTGAAAGCAATTGTGTATGAATTTTAGTGACTTGTAGTTAGACGCAAGTTAATATATATATATTTTTTTTTATGCAGCCCCGCTTCATTTGGCCACAGCAAAAGTTTCAGTCTGACTCCACGCTGGTCAAGTAAAATTTGTATTTATTATTAGTTGGTCGATAGCTTTATTTATTCGCTTAAGGCAACACATACGCATGTATATATGTATGTATGTGTGTGTGTATGTATTCATGCTGTAAGAACGACATATGCAAGTTCCGAATTAAATAGTCCGAATATAAAGTTTTTCACTTCGACTATTAACTTCTAGTCTGCGAACTTTTTACGGCCGATATTTATTGTCATTCACAGTTTTGCCTAATTATATTTTCTAATTCTGTTTTTGGTTTGCATTTGTTTTGACAGGCATAATGTAACTATTTCAATGTTAATTGTGTGCAGCTTCTTTGGTTTTGAAGGTAAATAATGCCGAAAGCTTAGTGTGGTTTACTCGTAATTACTTTTATTATAAGTTACTAAAATATAATATTTTTTGTTCTTTTTAGTAAACTTCGGCTACGGTCATCTGCGTAAATATATGGTATAAAATATGAGAATATGTTAGTGTTATGGGAGGTACCTTCATAACAAGAGAACCCAGTAGGCAAAACGAGCAGCCTTTCTAAATAAACGCCTTCAGCAAGGGCTTTTCGATAAGAAGCTTTCTCTTTTGAAGCTTTATAAGTAGATCTTCCGATAACGCTGTAGAGGCATCGGTGTATGTCTACTGCAAAGTTAAATTCCAATATAATTTCAGGTAAATTTTTTCCTTCTAAGGAAAGCTTATTCAGAAAGCCTGTAAGCTTTGGCCATTCCATATAAAATGAAAAGGTGTAACGAATTGAGCGCGAAAGGCCTATGGCTTCAAAATATCAGAAATAGAGTCTCCCGGAAGGCCTCTTATTTTCTAATTTTTCTTACTGGGAAATGTGTGCTTTTATTAAATGTTCAGGCATGTTTTGCAAATCGTACTATTTACAGGAGTCTATTTCGGAGGATTTATGACAAAGAGAGAAAAATTTTCCACTAAATGAAAGTTTCCTGTAACTACGAAATTGGTTAAATTTTTACAAAAAATTCCATTACCCTATCTAGAATGCTTCCAAGAGCAAATTTTTCCTTCGGTTAGAGTTATTATGCGAGCATTTGAATTGGTTAATAGCTCTGGACAAAAAGCATTGTTCTTATTTATTTAAGTTTATATTACGCCCGTGAAAAGGCCGGAAAAATTTTTTGATAACAAAATTTGTACTCAACCATGAACTCCAAAAGAAGTCTTCTGCTTTAAAATTTTGTATTTGAAAATTCAATTTTAGTACCCAAAATTGAATAACCTTACCATCGGAGCTCTCGAAAGAGTCTACCAAAATTACTCGTTCAGAAAACGAAGTAACATAATCACTTACAAAGACAATAAAAATTAACTTTTACTATCTTGTTCTAGCAAATTTACGGAATAAATACCCGAAGAAATATTTTCAACCGAAACGGCAGTAAAATTAAATTTCCACCAATATAAGTCAGACCTACGTGGCCTGAGTGTGCGGCACAAGCAATTCTCGATGCTATCCACAAATACTCAAAACGGACGGATGGCCTTGAAAGTAACCGCTGGAATGTGTTAACTTTATCTAAATTGTTAAGCCATTTACCCAATGACCTCACGTAGCAACAGTACCGCACAAACTACTACAACTAACAATTCGAGAGCGTATGAATGTATGTGTATTTGTGTGGCTATATATACAAGTAACCAGATTTATGTCTATGCGCCTTAATGTATGCGTAGATGTGGTACACTTGACAGGACACGCGCATGGTCCGAGCATTTTTGTGTGGCATTTGTGAGATGTGCAAATGCACAGGCCACATAGACATAACCCTGCGGGCGGTAGTGGTAGTGGTGCCATTGGAGGCGTTCGAAATAGTTGTTGGTGGCAAGTGAATTATATTTTTAACATTTTTTTTTTTTTGCTGCTGCAAGCAAAAGGCTACGACCACACGTGCGTGCGCATGTGTTCTGCTCCACGTACGCTCGCCTAACTGTACGAGTGTGTGTTGGTGCACGCGCCTGCCGGAACGTGACTTTTATTACGAATTCACTTTTGCACAGTTAGTTTGCGCGCCTTTAACATATGAGCTGTGTAAAACGCCGCTGGATAGAGGGCGGCTTGCTTTGCTTCCTTCCTTTCCGCCTTCTTCCTTCCTTCCTGCTTTGTCTGTCTGCCTGCCTGCCTGCCCCTTTTCGGGTTCAATGCTGAACTTTGCTTTCAGTCGATGCGCAAAGTTTGGCTGTCCGTTACAGTTGTTGGTTGTTGTTTGGTGATTCGCTTGAATGGCATTCACAGTGCAGTCAGTTCATCGTCAGCAGGCCGCCACCATCATCAACCTTGGACAAAATCAAAATCAAACTGAACTGTTGTAAACTAAAGTGAACTAATGGGCAACGTCGAACCCGAACTAAACTCAACTCAGTCGAACTGCGCGCAACTGAAGCAAAGTCTAAGGCAAGTCGGCCGTAAAGGCCAAATTATTTTTCAAGTTCTTGAGCAGCTTTGCATTTTTGCGCAAAATAATTTCGCATTCCACACATAAGTACGATTGTATGCTATCTTTGTGCATAGATATGTACGTGGTTAAGAATTTTCGTGTGTTTTTTTTTTTTTTTGCTTAGGGCATCCGTTTGGCTTGTGGAAGCAGACATTTTTCGCCTTCCTTTCAATACCTTTTTGGATATTTTTGACTTTGGCAGCTAAAGAGTTATGTTATTGCCTGCAGCCAATTTGCCTAAATGCTCCAACACACACACGCACTCTGTCGTATTGTGTTGCAATGACGGAGGTACTCACACAAACATGCTCAGCATCTTAAAGTTATCTAAAAAACATAGTATAAATTTGTTTCGCTAGCAATTTTTTTTGAAGAGTCTAGGTTGCTCATACGCCTTGCCAATCCACTGTCAATGTGTGTGTGAGTGAAAAGCCCACCGCTGGTTTTTTAGTCAAAATTTAATTTTTATCTTTCTGATTAATTCGGAGTTTCTTCAGTGTTTCCTTTTTGGATTTTTATTTTTAAATATTTTATTAAGCATTTCATTAAATAACTTCCTGCTAGTACTTTTTATTTAGTTTTCAGTTTACATTCTTTATTCCCTTCTTATTTTTTATTCTATTCAATTTTTGTCTCACGCTCACTTAAATGCACAAAACTTTTTCAATTTTCCACGCTTTTATTTTGGATGCAACGAAAACAGCGTAAATCGCTAAAAAAAAAGGCAGCGCAGCTCAGCGCTTAAAAGCAATCGCGGCTTTGTTGCATGTACTTATCTGAGAGTTGCAAGCGGCAGGTTGTAGTTAGCATATTGCGCGGACCGCGCGCGCACAGGCTCATCTTTTTCCCTTCACCGAATCCCTTCTCTATGCCCCCCCCCCCCCCACATACACACCTGTACCACTGCGTTCCCACAACGCAATCTTAGCTCAATAAAATTTACTCTTTTATATTTAACTCGCCGGTTATTATTTTTTCCCACACTTTTCGTTTAGTTTTTAATAAAAATTCACTTTTTTTTCTCACGCCCTACGCATTTGCACAGCACATTTGCATTCGAAATTGCACTAACTAAGCACAATTTTTAATTTTCGCCACAAATTTCACATTTCCTTCTTATGGCTTGTTTTCTCTCCCCCTTTTCCGCTCGTTTGCTAGGGTAAAACTTTTTGTGCGCGTTGAAAAAAAAAAGAGAAAACATTCAATTTATTCAATTAAGTATGGAAAGTAATACGAGATACGAGAACAAATGAGCTCTCGGCACCGCGATTACTTGCATTCCAGTCCACTGGTGAGTGCGCATGTATGTACAGTGACGAGCAAAACTGTAACATGGAGTAACACCTTTTCTTTCAGCTGTCGCTATCTTTCCAAGTTCTAACGACATTCATACTCTTGTTCTGTATTTTTATTGGTACATCTTTGCTTCCTCTGTCATAACGATTTGAAGTCAATTCAACAACATTAAAGAAACCAGCAGACAAAAATGTAAATTAAGGCATATGTTACAGTTTTGCACTCATGTATTTTTAATAACTTTTTGACAATTTTCACAAAAAAAAAAGAATTATTAACACAATGTTCGGTATGGTTTTGCTTTATTTAGTTTCTGGTTGCAATTTGGCATACCTAATGTGCATGTCTGTAAAAAATCTGGAGGTATAGCCTCCCATATATCCTTGGTTTGCTTTCACAGCTCACGTACTCCATTGGACGGACTTGGATACTTAGTAAGATGCGCTTTTAGTTGATTTCGCAAATTCTCGATGAGATTCATGTCCTCGGATTGTGGAGGTCATTTCAAATTAGCAAATTTCTGCTTTTGTTCCAGTCTCTGCGAACATGTGCAGTGTGTTTTGGTTGCTTTTTCAGCAGAAACTCTAATTTTTTCGACTACATCTTGCAAATTTTGTTGAAATATGAACAGATACTGTTCCTTACGCATAATACGTACAAACGGATCAAAAACATTTTTGAAATACAACCCCAAACTAATATTGACCGACCACTGTGATTCACAGTTTGCCTTACATGATGCGCTTAGGCTTAATTTGGGCCTTTGTTCCAATACCATGCCCGGCCATCTGCTTAAAAGCTATTAATTTAGTCTTGTCAGACCACAAAAGCCTCAATTAAATCTTAAAAATGTGTTTTTTATTGCGTTATGTAAGGCCTAACATATCCCAATAGGCAACGGTCCGGTTTTCGCGAGATGCAGCAAAACGCTGCCCCACTCTCGCATGTATTTTGATCAAATTTGCTTTTTTCTTCTTTTATGATCCATTTTGCTCAATTTGGCAACTTTTCGCCTCACTATCTACTGATTTGCATTCAATTTTAATACCTTAAGCGCTTCTGTAGTAGTGCCTGCAGCGTTACTTGCTACTAAGTTCACAAGATATCGGACTGTAATATATTTTGACAGACTTCCTTTGTCCTTAGTAACACTTTAGGCTACATTTTTTCTCAGTCTTAACATTTTCATGTGGCAAACTCCACATTTTTTTGCCACTTTCCCTACGGTCCCGCCTTGTCGCAGTAAATCTATTATTTACATTTATGTTTCCTGATTAACCATATTATTTATTGGTGATCACTTCTTGAATAAATTACAATACAGAAAAAAGTCATATGACTTCCAACTAAGCAAAAGATAACTGTAAAATGCAAAACTGAGAATGAGTGTAAAACTGTAACATTTGCCTTAACTTTCATTTTTGTCTCCAGGTTTTTTTATTGTTGTTGGATTGACCTCAAATCGTTATGAGAGCGGGAGTAGGGATGTACCAATAAGAATATAGAACAAAAGTGCGAAAGTCGTTAGAACTATGAAAGATAGCGGTGGCTGAAATAAAAAGTGTTACATCATGTTACAGTTTTGCTCGTCACTGTATGTATGTACGCGGGGTGTATTAAACGAACTGTAATGATTTGGTTAATGTGAAAGTTATGCATTTTCTAATTACACACACAAGGAGAGCGAAATGTGAAACGCACATTTTTGTAATGGCTGTGACTTAATGACAATTTATTTGATAACTTTTGTTAGAAGCCAGATTAACGTAATTTTTTATGACCAGTTGTGTAATGAATGCGAAGAAATTGATGAACTTTTATGAATTTATGTACTTGTATAATTATTAAGGCTATCGACCTAATGGAAGCAAAAACCCGAAAGGCAAGTGCAGAATAAAGTTTTGTCTGCATAAATACAAATACTTATACAGTTAGGCTATACTTATTTTGGAATATTATTACTACTAAGTATAAAAAGCCTTGGATCACCGTTTTGGTCTAGAGAATTCTGTCCGCTATTGCGGATATTCATTTTTTCACTTCAAAGAATTTAAATTGAAGACTGCATTATCCGAAGTGAACAAATTACAAAAAAAAATTATCGCCTAGACGATCAGATGATGAACGCTCGATGATCTGTTAGTCCTACGAATGCCGTTAAGTAAACCAAAGCTCCGCCGTCAGTTCTCTCGTTGTAATAGCTTTCTGTTTTTGTGGTTGAGAATAAGTACAACCTACCTTACCAGACTATTGTATTGTTCACACTCAAATTGTGCCTGCGTGGGCCTGACCTAAACTCTTGCAGCATCTCAAGAATTTCCCCTTAGTCTTATTTTGTTGTCGATATCCAAGCTCGCTCCCTGGGTCATTCTAGGACAATTTGATTTTAAACAACCATGTATGTACGAGTATATGTCCACGAATCTAGTATCCGTGCAGGCAACTCACATTCAGTGGTGCCAGCCGACGCCTGTACGTTCTTTGTTGTCGTGCCTAATTTATAGTACTACCCTTCGCCAATGTTGATTGGATCCACTACTATTGGTTCCTGGTATCCCGGCTTCTTCGTTGATTTCATACATGGATGACGACTTCATATGAAATAGAGAACTTTTGCTACATCCCTTTAAGGTGGCGTTTTTAAAGGCTCCCTTCGCCGCTCGTTGCGTCATTCAATACCATTTTTCATCAAGTCCTCATGCTCCACCCCGATCAGTTAGGTGGCTAGCCGATAATCGATATGTGAACTTGTTTGATGACTTTAAGAAGGCTCTGTCGAAGTCCATTACAATTCTCGATGGCATCAAGTTGACCCTATGGTGAGCTTTCTACTGTAGCGAGTACTAGGAATTATCAAGGTATTTATGTCGCTGCGGTACAACTGATGTGTGAGGTTGGTGTGAGCTTTTCATCTCATAGGAAAGCCATAGCTGCTCTTTGATGCTCTGGAAGGCACTCGGTATTCCAAGCACTCCGCGTGCGAATGAGTTCTGTGCAAGGCCAGGTGAAGTAGATTTATTTAAATTCGTATGAAAGTCGAACGAAATGGAGTATTGTACAAAAGTGAGTTTGTCACACAACTTAGGCCTGGTAAAGTAAAAAGTAGGATAAAAAATTCAGTTAACAGAGCTAATGTTTTGTAGAAACTCAATTCAGCGCGAATTGAAGCCGCAAAAACCGTAGTAGATCAACTTGAAAAACATTGAATCTGAATTGGTCCAATTGTAAATTCCTGCAATCTATTTAAGAAGAATATAAGTACTCGGAAACTTAAATAAATTTGGAGAAAAAAAAATCCAAACTTTCCGTTGTTCAGCTAAAAAATTTAAAACCTTAGTTTTCTTTCTTCTTTAAAGTGGCAACGAGTAAGTTAAAGCCATAAAGTTATTCGTTTCTCTCCAATACCAGTACCAAATAACTTCATTAAATTACTGAAATCATAAAATAATTTAATATGTTTTTACTACGCCCAAAAAGGCAGAAGATATCCAATATAACTGCACCACAACTTTACCGGAAAGCATTTTGTAAATTTCGTTCAAGTGTTTAATGGAAGTGTGGGCAGCAAAAATAAAAGCAAAAATGCACAAATGCATATTCACAAGCAGAAAACATCAGCATACTTCCATGGCAAGTACACCAAAAACAACAACAAAAAAAAACATATCAACAACAAATGCTAAGGAGCGGCACAGGCTACAACTCCACTAGAAATTTTACTATCGAAAAATGAACAAAAAGACAACAACAAAATAGTGAAAATTCAACTATTCGAATTGGCTTGCCGAATTCGCTGGTACTTGTACATATATGCATACATATTTAGGTACATACATATGTAAGTATGTATGTTGATGCCTTGTCACTCTCTGGCCATTCTCGCATATTGCACTTTCGGGAGTTGGCGTTGAAATGTTAATGTGCAGCTGCAACATCTTCTACATGGCCACAATCGCCAGCCAGCAAAAACATCTGCCGCAATAAGTAAACGTTTAGCGGTAAAGTTGGCGGCAGTAACTGTTAGAAAGTTAACGATGCAAAAATGTTGCACATCAACAATATTTGCACGGTTGTAGTTACTAAATACTGCGCAATGTGTAATGAATTGGCGCAACATTTTTGTGCTTCTTTCTCTAGGGATTTTCATTTAAGAATTTTACCTTTAACAAAACATTTGCCATGTCGCTAATGATTATGTTACTTGTGGATTTTATTTCAAAGCTGACGCAAAGTTACACTTGTAGCTCCGCAACCACTACAGGAACTCTAATATAGGACATACTTAGTAAAATTATAAACTACAAAATGATGCCCACGGGGTAGCGTAATTTCCACTCAATTATAAACCACCGTTAAGGATAACTACTATTTTATTCTTAGAGAAAAACTCATCCAAGTACAGGACCAGTTCCTGTCATCCTAAGTGGATGTTTTATTTAAACATTTAAACAAAAGATAATACCATAGGCATTTCCTCCAGGAAAATAAAAGCGACCACATTTTATCGGCGTTATTCAATGAGAAATTATAAACTTTTCTTTACAATCCAAAAATCTGGGAGTTATCCTTGATTGCAAGTTCTTATAAAATCTGCGCGTAAACAACACTTTTATTTTGAAGTCCGTTGCCTACATTTGAACCGGTAGGAAGCTAACAGGGAGAAATTGAAAAATATATGAGACCACTTCCAAACCCATCCTTACATTTACTGTGCTGGGCTGCTAGAAAAAGGAAGGAACAGATTCCATTCTAGTCATGATCAGCAAATTCCAACGACTAGCCCACGTGGAAATCCCTGATACGATGCGAACAACACCGGTGGCGGCTCTCGAGGCACATTTTAATCACAAAAGAGGTTAAACTGTTTAGAGCAAGACTCATTTGCAGGGGGCAATTCAGAGGATACGGCTCGAGTACAGCGATCCACTTTCAGGTCTACATAGCAAGAGTAGGGACTATTTATTAATTTCGTAGACCTGTGCCTCGACAGGTTTAATTTTACACACAACATTAAGGGAATTCATAACTGGGATATATTATTGCAATGACATGGAGCTCAGTTTAGTGAAATATTTGGATAAAGTACGAAGTGTAACATTACTTAAGGCTAGCCACATTTAATTTACTAGAGCCATCAATACTCGCAATGGCATTGGAGTAGGGGTCTTTGGAATATAACCCAGAAGGCTTCTTTCCTGTAACATAAAGCAAATTAGTTCCGTCTTTCAAGTTGATATTCGTGCTACTTGTGTAAGTTTATAGAATATGGGGCTGCCAACAAAATTATAGTATGTACTACTAAATAAATACATTCTGAAAACAGGGCGGTACCCCTCGCATTTAAAACCCACGATGTCAACTCAAAGCTTATCATCAGCGCAAGCATGGACAGTGAAATGGTAATGGTTAGTTAAGGGAGAGTAGGGGACCAGGTTTAGAGTTGGGGTAGAGTTGTGAAAGCAGAGGAGGTTGAGCGATGTATTTATCGAGCTTCGCGAGCCAATATCGTTTAAAGGGTTTTCATTGAAAAACTTGGGTCTAGTGACCGTTACCAAATACCTCGTGGTGGGAGTTAGGGTTACAATAGATAATTTTGTAGAATATTCGATTCTGAAGAAATCCCATCATTGACCATGATTATACCAAAAAAATGCCTCTGAGCTGTAGAATTTTGCATTTTAAACGGAAAATCTTTGCGGTGCGCATTTTGTTTGTTTTTCCGGTAGGTGGCGCAGGAGTCGAGTTATTCGCAACAATTTTATTTATGGGCCGATTTGCTTCAAATTCGAAATCAAATCTCTTCCTCCCTACTGCTCCTATGAATTATAAAATTATTTAACGGAAAATATATCACTCCTCCTAATAACATTAGTGACTTAGACGATCAAGAGAAATTCATTGGCCTAAAAAACGTAACGAACAAAATGAAAATGTGTGAAAAATTGAGGTTTAGAAATTCGACATCGGAAGGTTCTTCCCAGCGTCGTACCACTTTTTCAGCATATACAAGTGACAGCCGACATTCAAGAAGGAATCGCTTTTAAAAGAGTTTGCTTTCCACTCTACATTACTATCTGCAAAGACAATCGCTGCCAGTAAGATCAGTCAATCACCTAAGTGTCAGTTAATTTCCTTTTTCGTTCCTTAGCCAACGCTGCGCTAATGCATTTGACCAAAAGAAAAATCAAAGATCAAAAGCCAAATATCGACTTGTTCGGCTAATGCGCGTACACCGCAAAGCCATTGACAAAGCTGAATGCTGGATGTGACGGCACGCTGCCACCACACGCCAACCTGCGACCAAAGCGCATAAATGCATTTGCCATTACGGTCAAGCGGTCAAGCGGTCAAGCCAAGTCAGCAAAGTCGGTCAGCAGCCGCATCAACAGCTTGCAAGCTCGTTTGCCAATCGCTCGATGGATGGTACCCAAGTGCGGGCGCGCGTGCGTGCGTCAGTGAGTCAGTGAGTTTGATGAAAAAGCCATTTGTTGGCTTTGTTGGCAATTGCTTGGCCAGCGGCTTATCGCAGTATCGCTCATTTGTCCTGATGCATTTCCTGTTGTACATTCCGACTGTTTGTGCATGTCCGGTTCACTGTCTTTGTATTGCTGCAAGTGCAGCAGCATCAGCAACAGCAACAGCAGCGGCAACAACAGCATCGGCAGCAATGAATCAGTCAAGCAGCAATCCATCCAATCCATTTCGTCATCAATCCGTGCTGCCCCATCTACATATCTAGCCATCCATGCCTGGCGAAGTCAGCGTATTGACTGAGAGATGCTGATTTCGCTGCTGCTGTTCGGGCTAAATCTTTTGTAGAAAAGTTCCTGTTCCGTTTGTCGTAGCCCGGTCGCATTTATAGCCATTTAGCCAATCGTGTGTCCAATTTGTGCTCGCTCTAATGGCCGCCAGGCTATGAAAACTGCTGTCAGAACCTCTACCCTACGACGAATAGGGTTGGTTGGTTCGATGTGCGCCTTCCCCCCCCCCCCCCCCCCCCACGAGCATTATTCACTTTGCTTTTGAGACAACTTTCAAACGAGCTAACGAATGCTCGAACAAATTCCAACAATACGCGTATTGTTGTTAGTGTTGCTTCCGTTTTTTTTTCTCGCTCGATGAGCAAGCGATTTATGCACAAGCTTATTCCATTTTTCTGCTGTGTGTGTGGCACCTCACTACGCAACTCCGATTTCTTTCTCCCCCCTCCCTCCCATTCATACAGCATTCCTCCTCGCTGTGTAAACACCTTACATCCATATAGGTATATACACACACATACTCGCAGCTCACATGCCATCCATCGTTCACAGTTTAATCACAAAATCTTGCGGGTAATATTTTTGCTTGCATCACGACGACAAAGGACGAAAGGATCAGTGAATTTATGCGTGCAGCTGCAGGTCATACAGCTTGTAGTAAAATGCACATGAAATCCAGAAAAGAAGAAGAACAGCAGAACCAGAAACGGTGCATGGTAAGCTGTTGCTAAGCCCTTCAGCCTTCAGAAGAGACACAATTTGAGCAGGGCTGAGAAAGTGCGGCTATGAGCCAGCGAGTATACGAAAAAAGCAGAAAAGCAAAAAAAAACACTGCACTGGTATTTGCAGTAGCTTCATTTCGGTTTTTGTGAAATCCAAGAGCTTCACTACAGACACTTGTGGGCTATCGAAGGACTCACCTTTCCACAGGACCGGCCGAATGTGTTTGCTGAGTGTCTCAGCGGCCGGTTTCTTTCTCTTCAGAAGCTATCGTATTTAACTTATTTGTTGTTTATTTTTCTTTTACTGCTGCCCACCATAGTCGTTTCGGCCTATCAAAAATTAAAAAATGTTAATCGCTCCCCTGACCATAATTAATTCGGCATTTCGTATTCTTGAGTTATGATATTCGAGTGTAAACAGCATGTAAAAACAACCCTTGGAAGCGCTTTGCTGCTACTTGCCCAGATTTTTGTGTGAATCTTGCTCAGGCTGCAGCATTGTGCTGCTCTGGCAACTATTAAAATCCTTGCACGTTTTAAGAATATTAATATCCTTATTTCGGCAGGACACATGTGTCCTTTACTTGCACATGCTTGCATTCTGCTTTCTCTCAACGCTGTCACGTTGTTGCATGCCACGTTTTAAATTTCAGCAACATTGTGGCTATGACACGCACACACACACACTCTGATGCTTCATACTTTCTTCCATCATTTGTCTTTTTCGTCACATTCCGCTAGCTGCTTTTTGTCTCTGTGTCAGTTTATATGGGTTATTTTTTTTTTTTACTTTTTATTCACTTCTTAGTTAACTGTGATTTTTCTGCTTTCTTCAATCTTACTCATTTTACTTTCTGCACAGCTCCCTTTTCTGCTTGCCATGCTGGGCTGGCAGTATTCCTTGTAAATGAGGAGCATCCATTTTCCATTTGCGTGTGCTGTTCTCCATTGCATTTCTTTTCTCTGTTGCATTAATTAATTTTGTTGATAATATATTTGAGGATATAATTCTGATAAAATTGAGAAATAACTAGCTCAAGCGGCTAAGAGAGCGTATGCTAAGTTTGCAGAAGCTTTCTCACTCGTGATATGACTCGACCGGGCAACCGCAATACACGTGTTTTGACAAGTTTTTGAATAATTACTTAATATATATATTATATTTAGTGAATGTAAATTTTTTTAAGAATCAATGATTTTCCAAGGTGGGTACAATTCGCGTGTCATATTCGAAATGGCTTGAATCATTCGTTTTTTGATTTGTTGGCTATAAACTACGGAGGATTTAAAACATCAAAAATAGACAGTTCCACCTGTTTGAAAAATTTCGACAAAGTACGTTGATAACATAATTTAAATATTATAATTTTGTTCTCAAAATGAAGTTTGAGAAATCTGAATTTGATAAATATTTTTAAAATGGGGTGGCCACGTGTTTCAAAAATTTCTTCAGCTTAGTTATCAAAATATTTTTGAGCAGAGTTGCCACCTGTTTGAAAAACTTTATTGAATTAAATTGCTAGGGTATATTTAATGTTGCAATATGGGTGACAAAATAATCCGGTTTAGGAAAGCTTGGTTTGGAAAATATTTTTAAAGAGGGTTGCCAATTGTTTTAAAAATGTAATTCAACGAAATCGATTATATAAATAAAATATTAAAACTTTGGCATCTGAGAAACCTTCAACTTAGAAATTTTTTTCTATAGCTTCTGATATTAATTTTATACTGAGGGTTTTAGTAACAGAGTTGAATGCAAATTATGAAATGTTAACAAAGGATACATATTGAAAAAAGCCACTCATATAAACTTAGAAAATAATAAAATAGTAAAAAATTTCAGATGAAAGCTGTTTAAATGGTCCTTGGCGAAAACTTAGCTTTGTGTTAACAAATTTTTTTAATATTTTCTTAATTAAAGGGGAAAACACACTTAGTATCACAAAATTTAGTCCTCTACTTAAAATATCGACTGGTTAAAAAATTTCAACATTATTTCACAAATTTCAAAGCGGAGAAATACAAATCTACCTCCTGAGAATTCTTTTTATACATGACAATTGTGGCACACCTATGCAAAACTGCCATTTGTTCCGCCCGGATTAACAAAAGGCTTGATTAAAGTGAATTAAGGTACACTTTGCGAACATTTATTTTGATTTTATTGATTGTGAAAAAAATGCTGCCTTATTTTGTAATTTTGATTATGTATCATATAATTTCGGTGATTTTCATATTTCCATATTATTAGACTGAGCCACAGCAAGGTGTCACCGGGTAACTCTACATAGTTGAACATACAATTTCTCTTCCGAACTATTTGGAATTGAAAAAACTACTATATGTTTACGATAAAATGAGATTGCTCCTTTTTTCTCAAGCGATCCCTATTTTTAAATGATTTATTAAATTAGTACTGCACCCGTAAAAATTCCAAATCCAAAAATGTTGTTTCCCTTACAAATTCTGCATACCCTAAGAATACTTTAAGCTCTTCTCAATTTCGTAATTCTAGGTAATTTCGGAAGTTACAGCAGTTTGCGTTGGACTCAGGGTTGTGTAACACTAATATAACAAAAACTGTCTGTGTCTGAACGATTCGTGATATGGGATCTATGCCTAACAAAGCATCGATTTTAAGGACTTTCTCATATAATTACATAATAAATACTCACGAAATTGAACGTTTCTAGCTGCTTAAGTGGTGGAGTTTGAGCGCAAAATCTCATATCTGATCAATCGGTTGTATCGGAGCTATATGTTATAGTCAGAATATCTCGAAATTACCGGAACTTTGTTATGTATTGTAAGAGCAACTAGAAACTGGTGCATTTCCCCGGTGAAAAACTTTAAATTCACTGGTTTGAACCGATTACTTACTTTAATTAATTAAGAAACAACATTTCTCGATTCCACTCTATGACCGAGATGAGCGGACTAATGAGCGTTTCCATATTAGGTTTGTGTCACAAGAGTCAGTGGGATCCCGCGGCTGCACAAAACCGCCCAGAAAGCGTACCTCACGCTAGAAAAATGTGTATAATAGAGAGCGAATACATTCTACCTTTGGATCGTAAATGTGTTCTTCTTCGTGCCATAAAAATCCCAGACTTTTTTTCCGGGCACAAATGTGCAAATAGTCAACGCGCTCTAACAGCTGTTGTTTGTTTACATTCGAATGCAAATTTTGTAAAATGCAAAAATAATCAAAAACCTCTTAAGTTTCAGGAAATGTAAGTATTTGCTAATTTTATTCACCCCAAAAAAAATGTTCATCCGCCCATAGTAAATAAACAGAAAAAAGTGAAAAGTGAACCGGTTCAGGGAAAATTTAATTCATGATAAAAGAAAAGAAAAACTAAAAACACAGTTTTCTATATTTGACCCTTGGCTTCGAGAGCTTAGTGATGGCTTCACTTGTTTTGAAATTTTTTGGTTTCTGTCGCAAGGTGTTATTCGGCCGGCAATAGCTATAAAAACGAGGAATGCTTCGTTACAGGCCCTTAGTTATGTACTTTACAACTTTTTCGGACTTATAATTCCTTCAAACAAAATTTCGTGTAGAAAGGAGACAATTAAAGCTACTTAAATAATACCGAATGGCAATCGGTACCCACGCGGATATCGGTTTTCATGAGAAGTAATTGTTAAATATTTAGCTCTCACTTCTCTATTATTGCTACAGTAATAATGAAATAGATACTTAATAAAAAGTAATGAGTGCAAATAAGTTAAATTCGTTGTTACAAATGTATTATCGCTTTTTGTGACAGCGAAAGAGTTGAATATTGCCGTCAACGTTTACAAAAGACAATGTCAACCCTTCACTCAAACTAAATATCCACTAACTTTTGTGAGTGAAATATTAAATCTGCACTTTTAATTCGCTAACGATGACTTTTGCAAAAATGCACATCCCACATCATTCGCGCCAACAGAAAACCATTCAAAAATTATGTCAGCTATAAAGTTAGCGAGTGGCCAATAACCGACAGCTTTGATGGACACGCTTGTAATCGCTGTTGCACAGAAATGATAGCGCGCTTTGGCAGCGCTTGCGGCCAAAATAATGAAGCGATTCAAAAAAGGAAGAACGAAAAGCGAAGCCGAACAGACCAGAGCGCGGGCAAAGTGAGCGGCGTCATTGTCATCGAACACGCGAATGACAATGCAGCACACGGACATAGCGTTTAGCTAATCCAATGCTACATAGTGCTTCAGGCATCAGCGATAAGTGTGTGTCAAGCATGAGATTTTTAGTCACGAAAAAAAAGACTTGAAACTATAAAAAAAAGTACAAAACTGCATGAGTAGAGAAAAGTGGATAGCGGAGCGCTCTGAAATTGAAGGACGCTACAGATTTGCAGCGAATGCATACGTGAATTTGAAAACTTTGTGAATTTCGCCATGTTTGCGCGAGACAATGCATCGCATTGCAGCGCGGCATCGGTTGTCAAACAGGACACGGCGACACTTTTACGAGATCAACAACAACAACAACAACAGCACAGAAGAGTGAAATCTAACAGAGAAGCGCTAGGAGGTGAGGCCATCGTTGGGGGGGGCTGGGATCAAGATAACGCGCGCGTTTTTTTGGCGCTGCAGTGATGGTGCGTCTCGAAATTCACAAGCTGAGGGCAACAACACAAAAGTTGAAAGAGAAAAAAAAGCACACTTTCCGGTGTGGGAAAAAAATCCAATCCCAATCGAAATAGAGAAAAAAAGCGGTTAAATTGCCTGCATATCGAAGTTCCAAAAAGGAATTTTCATTTTCATTTCGATCGCATTTCCGGAGTGAGCTTTGTGTTGCAGCCACGCACACGAGCGCGTACATATATATGTACATGCAACATGGTGTAGCGCCACAAATTTACTTGCAGCGAGCATAAATTCCGCGCGCTACAACATTCGTCAATTTTTTTTTTTTTTTGCATCGCCCCGCCCTTCTATGTGCCACAGCACACTTGCGTTTCGTTTACGCTCGATTGCGACGATTTCACTTTTAGCCTGCCACTTCCGTTTCCGCCAGTTGCATACATATACATTACAATGTTACAGCAGCAATGGCAGCGCGCACACATGCAAACATACACACGTTCCCATACACTGAAGTAGGTATTAGGCTTTTCTTAATGTGTTTGCGCGCATGTATGTACATATGTCTATGCGCGTGTGTGTGGCACACTTTCCTTAACCAGCGCTTTCCAAACGCGCATCAACTCCGGGAATATTTAATATTTACATACATATCTCTGAGCGTTCATCGTTGCAACGCATGTTGCATTTTGCATTTCGCCCTCGGCGTTTCTTCTCCTTCGCAATGCAACACTGGCAACTTCGCGCTCACCACCGCCGCGCTCGCTCCTCTGTCTACGTATCGCTAACGAATATCTTCTGCTATCGCAGTGGTCGCAACATGCAGTTTCATACGTACGTACATATGTACATAAGGACAGGCAGACGTTGAAATAATTTTTCATTAAAACGGATTTGTGGCTGCCGATCTCTGCGCCACTTTCAGTCCATCCACACCGCTTTTCATACATAAGTGTTTTTGTATGTACTTGTATATGTGCCGGCGTTTGAGTGTGTGTCTTATTAAATTTGTTTTTTTTTACTCCTTTTCCATGCACTTCTTGCACTTTGGCAAGTAACCCTGTTGAATTTTAGTAATTTTTTCACTTCGCTGCCAATATCACCGTCTGGAATGCTCTCATGGCATCATCGCACAATCTACAGCTTACTCGCTCTTATGTTGGCATTGTGGCCATGGCAAGAAGCGGCAATGTTAGCACAAGTAAATGGAAATCAAGTGAAAAAAAATGCGCGGAATTTTTTCTGAATCATCTGGTTGCTATATGCGATGCAAACTAAATATTTACTCGGTGTTCAATATCTTAATGTAATAGCATCAGTAAATTTGATTAAAACCGAAAATATAAAATCAACTCAATTCGGCTTGCATGGGAAGTTTTCAATGTCAGCAGGAATTTTCGCTCGTCCAGTTTCAAAATCTTATTCCATTTTAATGTAGTTTTTTGTAGGGCCAACGGATTATGCCTTTGAACGACTTATCGGAATTTACAGAGCAGCTGCTGTTGATGTAACAAGAGCACGTAGTAGTCCACATGAGGATCTGAATACTTTGCAAGTAAATCTTTCAAATTATAATTGTTTACTGAAAAACTCTATATTCCTTTCGCCTGCCGTACTCAGCAGGTATTTTCGTTTGCTATTAGGGAGTAAGTAAGGTACCAATCACAAGCAATAATGCAGATTTGTGTGTTATAAAAATAATACATTGGCGCTAATACAATATGTTAGTGTTTGGCCGAGCTTCTCCTCCAATTTTTTTCCGTGTGCCTTGTTGTTGTCACACAAAGGGGAGGGACCTATACATAGTTTTACGCCGACTCCGAACGGCGATTGTATTTTTTAATGATGAAATACACCCGTAGAGCTTTGTTCGTGAGCCCAGAACCTGTCGAAATATATGTACATACATACATACATATTAGGGCATTCAATCCCGGAATTCAGAATCCTGGGTAGGTAAAGTCTTAAATTTATCTCTTTACTAAAAATATTTGCGACATTGTAATTTTGTATGTGGATTGCAGTTGGTTCAAGTCTTTAGTATGAAAGGATCGACAAGAATGCCACTGTCCCTAAGGCATTTATAATGGCAGCTTGTAGTTCTTGGTTTGCTTACAATATCGACTATCGAAAAATTTCGTAGAAACATAAATTAAGCACTTTCAAAACGGCAATTATTATGCAAACACAGAAGAAATTCAAAAAATCGCTCAAAAAACCAACATTGCCAACGCTCTTTAAAACCAGTAGTCGCACTACGCTGTTGGCAGATGAGCGACAAAAATATCTAACAGTGATGCCCCATAACTATACGCAACCTTTTTACTTTTGCGGAAGATACTGTCTATCATCATCACAAAATAGAACCGAAATAGTTTTTTTTCCTTAAAGGCCGCACATGGGTACAGTCCCAACAATTTTTTGGAATAAATTAGAAGGACAACAGTATCTATGAAAATGAGCTTGATCGATTTATTTTAATGCATATTTGAAGTAGCCAGCACTTGCAGTTGATTTTTTAGAATTTTTTCTTTGTTGAGGATGTTGCGAATCTTTTTTTTCATATACAAATACATAGATCATAATTATGGAAGAAAATGCGCAACACCCTCCACAAAAAAAAAATCTAAAGTATCAACGGTAATTTTTATGGACTTTAAACTTGCACTTTATCAGACTAAAATTAAATGGGCTACAAAATTGCATACCCGATAATTTTCTGAATATTTTAATTAAAAATGTTTATATTTTGATGGCAGTTTTTCGTAGTTTTTTGAAAATTTTTATTATGTGGTTTCTGTTATAGATTCAATTAAATTTTAAATAAAAATTATTAATAATAAATAAATAAATATTAATTGCAAGCAATATAATTTTAAATTTAGGTGCTAATTAGTTGATAGCATCTGTTTGACTCCGAAACTTTGCTTTTAGTTGAATAAAATTTTTCAGACTTCTTTTGCTTTAATTTTGTATAAAATTGTCAATTTCGTAAAAAAATTATAATGAATTTTCCTTATTCAAATATTGCTTTATAAGGCTTAGGACTAGGAATGATCTAAGAATCTTAAACCACGCTAGCCTAAATGCAAATACAGCACAACAAATTATAAATCAATAATGAAAAATGGAAAAACACATTCTAATAACAAAGCAGCTACCTGTTCATACTTTTTAAGTAGATATAAAAATAAAGTACACGTAGATACATATATCACAATAAGCACAATATAACATATAAAGACACGTCATAATTCCATCATTAACATCCGACAGGAGTGCGCATAAAGACAAACGAAGCAAACAAAATCACAACATTTATATTAAAACAAGAGACCATTGAATGAACGCAGAGCATGGCAATTTTTATATCTGCAAGTATGTTTATGGGCCCAGTCAATGTGTTTGACTTTTTAACCAGTCAAATCAAAGCCAACGCCAACGGAAGGCTGCCACCAAACGGCGAATTTTTATGGCTGTTAAAATACTGCGAGCAGGCCGAGTGCCAATTGTCTGCCAGCTTTGTTGTCCATCCGGACTGTTGGCGCGGTCTACGCGACACCACTTCACACCAACGTTGCAGCTTGCCACATACTATACCCGTGTGCACACGGATTAACGCCACAAAAATGTTTTATTGCCAGCCAAGCGTGCGAGCAAATCGACGACGCAGCGGGGAAGAGCGGCAATGAGTGCGTCGAATTGAGCGGATGTGGTGATGACCATTTAGTACGCGTTTCACTGTTCGTTCCCCACCCCTACGCTTAACAG
>NW_023461612.1:0-11100 GCF_013731165.1 Rhagoletis pomonella
TTTACCTTGAACTGTAAAACTACAAACGCCTAAATGTCAGCATTTATTCAAAAGCTTTTTTTCTTATCCAAACTACTTAAACGGTCGCACACGTGGCTGTTTAGTTCTATGTTGTGATTAATAATATCTTTTGATTATAATTCTGGACGCTAGTTTCGAATTGATACCCAATGAGTAATGGGAGGTGTTATGTTTATTGGGACTTTTCGAGACTGGATTCGAGTAAGACAAAATAAAAAAAAAAATTCTCGATAGAATTTTATGAATCAGAATTTTCAAAATATTTATAATTAACTTAAAAAGTACTTTTAGAATCGCTTTCGCATTTTTCATTTCATAAAGTTTCGAAAGCATTCAAATTATGGTGTTACAAAAAGTATAGAAACATTCTTTTGCTAATAAAAGTTATTGTTTTTTTATGATACCATATCAACAAAAAATTTATTTAAGAAGTATTTTTCTGGAAAAAAGTTTTTTAGCACATACAAAAATTCACTCTTCAGGTTTTGAATTTTAAAGTAGTTATAAATAATGTAACTTAGAGAGATAATTTTCAAGAAAACTTTTAAATAACCCGAAAAAATTTTCAACTGTTTCATATGTTGTCATCTTAAACTTTCCCCAATTTGCGAAATTTGATAATTTTCTTAATAGATTTGCTTCCATGGAAGGTGCCACATGTGCAGTACAAGTACATATATGCAGTACAAATACATACACTATTAATCCTCTGCTCTCGGCTGTAAACTCTAACCTTTTTATAGCCCACATATTTTGGTAAATAAATTGTGCAAATTACAAACTTTTACTTACTGTGCTTTGATTATTTCATTGATGTGCGAGCAGAAAAGCACTCAGCAGCACCTTTGTGAAAAGTTAAAATAAGAAAGAATCCCAAAAAGGGACGAAGTTAAAAATAGCTCTATGGAGGAAAGTTGTAATCCTTTTTTCCGCAAAATATTTACTTCAATTGCTTTCATTAGCCATTAGTGGCGATTTCCAATAATTTTGAATGACCCAAAAATTGAGTTTTGCTTTGAAGTAAAATTATGTGAATATATTTTCATTATTAAAAATAAGGGATATTTGGTCTTACACCAAGGTTGAGTGCAGATTCGGGTATTTAGTTTTTGAATATTCCAAAGCGAAGGTAAGCCTTTAAGTAGTAAGAATCGATGAGCCTTGGAAGTCATCCTCAACCTGAGGCCACTCCATATATTCATAGAACAGATCTCAAATAAAACAGAAGCAAGTTTATGGGTAGGAATAACTTATATGACTCTAAGGCCACCATCTGCATTCATATGGCCAAATAGTTTAGTTAATAGCAAGTGGAGGTTTATGCCACCAGTTTTCGGACCATAAGTTCATATAGGGCGCGGAAGTGGCTGACAGAATGACAAGGGAAGCAGCAGCAGCCCAACAAAACCACATACTATCACGTAAAAATTGAAAGTAGTGCAAGCTTAAGTCTCTAGAATGGATTTTAATTTATAGTCTAATCGATCAAGATCTGGGCCAATCATCCGAGCAAACGAAGTTCGCAACAGGATTTTGTGTCGATTTCGCCCTAGGAGCTGGACCGCAAAGGTTTTGAAATAGTCACAGGAACCGTGAGGTGGTCACGTTGGACCCTGGCAATGCGTTGGTACGAATATCGTGATGATCGAGCATACACTCTATCGTTCTGTTTATTGAACGATACTTCCGCAGTGTAAATTTTATCGTCCGTAAAGGTTGTAGATTTTGACTTAAGGGTTTATTTCAACACTTCTGTAAGTACCTATGTCTCTTATATGCGCTGAGTTTTAAGGTCCATTTTACATTTACGACATGCTGTCTTTGTGCGATATTCATTTCCGAGGACATGATTTTCTGCTTGAGAAACAAATTTCGGACGAATACCGATTCTACACCGGTTTTTATGGCTTTTGGTGTTCGCACAGTTGGATGACGGCCGGATTTTCCTTAGTCGATTATTCTACCAGTCTCCTCGTATAACTTCGGATTACAATACACAAAAAAAAAAACTTGGACCATAAGCATCAGTCCAATGCGATGCCACTACTAACGAAACCTGTAGAGATACATATGTATGTAAATCTCCTCAGAGCTGGTTAGAAAGGGCGATCCAAGCTCTTAGGACTGTAGTTTCGCAACAGCTGGGCAGCTTAAGATAAAAAGTCGAGATGATTCCGCCTCATCGTGCGTTTAACAGCTCCTCTAATGAGAATCCGGTGTGGTACCCGGTTTCACCGCATCACCAAAAATCGGATAGTCTGCTGTCAGTGCTTCTATTAGAATTAAGAGTAGCAGCTTTGTTAACGCAAGCCGGCTCACCTTCGATTACAAAGACCTTACAATTGAACACGTTCTGCTCATCCCAAACAAACTATTTTTTAAAACTGCTATATAAAAGAAAAAAACAAAACTTTGTACACATAAAACTAGAGCAAGGAGCCACAAAATAAACAATTGAAAAATTGGCTCGTTTGTCAAATTTTCATCAATTGCTTATGCTATGTGCGACGACTAACAGTAGCGTCATCAATGTATGTGGCTTGCAGCACTGCACATTTCGAAACAGTGAATTGATGCTCAACGTCAAATTGAACGAAACGTGATTTCTTCGTCAGAGCCACTCATTCACTTACAAAAAAAATTCACTTGAAATTCATATTGAATTCAATTTTGCAGCAGCTCCACTTGGTTTAGTGCAGCTGGTTGGTTACTACGCTGTCTGTGTATTCGTTGCATTAAATGTACTGTAATTCTGGCTCGTTTAGCTGCCAACTGGCAAAACTTATGTATTTACAGAGTTACACATAATCAGCCGACAGTTGTACAAGTGCTAGCAAAATTTATGCCGTTATTCTTCCAATTACGTGTACTATGTATACGGTGACCGCTGAATATTTTTTGAAAAGTCAGGACGTATAAGTGTCCCGATTTTTCATATTCGTACCAATTATGTCCCGATTTTCAGTGTTTTTCCTTTTATTAATTTAAAAACAGTCTCCCTGTACTCTGACCCGAAAACAATTTTTTTTACAAACGTGGCAGCACTTACGTTATCACAAAGAACATATAATATAAGGGAGCCATAAACATTAGTTATGTTTTATTTTGTCAAACTAGTATCCTCCCTATATTGCAGTCCATAACTCTTGGCTGAGTTTTTTTTTAGGTTTTTATAATTTCTTGTTAAGTTTTGTTTTTTTTTTCATGAATTTAGTGAAATAAAAAAAAAAAATACTAATTCCCTAAAAAATTCATGGATATGAAAACTATAAGCTGTAGATGCAGTGGCAAAAATATAAATAGGGAAGAGACATTTTAGCATTCTTCGGCCCGTGTAGCTCATTATTTAACAAAGACCATGCGACTAAAAATTCCAAACGTTGTACAAAAATTAGCTAAGTTCGACAAAGTTTCTTCAAAATTTAAGCTTTTTAATTAGATTTCTTAGAAACCATCCGAGTTTTCAGTTTTGTAGCCCATTCAATTCAAAGCACAAATTTTAAGTAGCAACGACTTACCGTTTTTGGTATTATTATTTTTTTTTTCGTGGAAGGTGTTGCTCATTTTCTCCATACAAAAAATTACCGAACATACTTTGTATGGAAGAAAACGTGCGAACAAAAAAATTGCCAACGGTAAGTCCAAGCTACTACAAACTTGTACTTTGAATTGAATGGGCATACTCAAAACAATTATAAAAATATGTTTAAAACCTTTAAAATTTTAAATTTTTAAAATTTTAATTTTTTTTAAATCTTTTAAAATTTTGATTTACGCGGTTTTTCTAGATAATAAGCTATTTTTTCATAAAAAAATAATAAACAAATTTTAAATCAAGAAAATTAATGAAAACTTGCTAAAATATCTCTTCCCTATTTACATTATCGACACCTTATTATTATGTATCTAAATTTTTTCGATCATTTTCAAGGCTTTTTTCTCTTTGTCTTAAATAAAACTGTATAAAAAATGTCATGTCTTTTTATTTTAAAAACAAAATTGTATGCTCGGATTCGATGCATTACAAATGTCTGGATTTTTGTTCACAGAAATCTGGTCACCGTAACTATGTATGGCAATCTTACCAACCAAGTACATAGTCCAAAATGCCCTTTATGCGGTTTTGTTGCTTGATGCGCACATTGAACATCTCGAGATGTGTATGGGGAGATGGAAGTGCTTGTTAGTGGGGCAAAATATGGTTTATTTGTATTTGCTATTTTAGGGTGCAGTATATCTGTACTCGTAATATATTCGTGCACGTGCAACCAAGTATTAGGGTATGCATGTGTGCGCTTGGCCTGCATGTGTAAGCACATAGCAAATCCATTAGCACAATTTTCGGTTTTGTAACAAAATTGCAGTCAGTAATCGGTGACTGATTCGATTTAAAATTCCAATGATGCTTTTCTTTCCTCTCTAAAATCGGCACTCATCACTTTTGTCACTACTCAAAAAAAGTAAAAAACAGAACAAAAAAAAAGGAGAGTGGATGACTAAAGTGCGGAATGCGAGATTTGAGGGGTTATTGCATGTAACTGTATAAGTCCTGTGCTTGTATGCGTGTTCCAGTTTATTTATATGTATAAAGCTTTATTAAGTGATGGATGTAGGAGGAAATGTTGGTTTCATGGCAATTAAGTTTGATTCGATGAGAATGACATTTAGTGGCTTACAAAGGCGTGTACGCCCAAGGCTAAAGGCAATGGCAACAAAAGCAAAATGCAATAACAACCAGCTCACCAGTGGCTATGACATGAACCAAAATATGAAGCAATTGCAGCGCGCAACAATCAAAGCTTTGGAAACGAAGTGGTATACCAAGTGATTGGCAAAAACGACAATTGCTATTTTAAAATTTGGTCAAGGGTTTTATTGAATTTTTGCTAGATTTTCATGAACAAAATTTTCAACAATCGAATTGAGGGTGAATTTCGTTTAACAAGTGTTTATTGATTTGAGGGGCAAATAATTTTGATTCACTTGCTTGTAAGTGTAAAAGTAAAAGAAAAATAGATGAAAATAATAAAAGATTGCTTAAAATTATGGGAGGCATTGGAAGTCTTTTGAGCTACGAACAACGGGCTATTTGGGTTTCGAATCTACCGAGACATGTCAGATGATTGTGTATGTTCCCAAAACAGCAGTCACAGGTCGATAATTAGTGTAGGTCAATACTGATTCCCTGTGAATGCCGCTTGTAGCCTGACGGTATGCTGTTGGGTCCTGAGGTTCCTTAATGAACCTCGGGACTTCGTCCATTATTTCGTATAGATGCCTTCTGACGTACCTTGGCGAGGGTCCCGCCACAAACAAGTGTCTTTTCGGATGCCCACTTCGGTGACACCCTACTGCATAGGAATTGCTTGCAGAGCAATGCGTTATGCTCCCTGATGGTGAGCATTTAAATCTCGTCGTGTAGATGGTATTTGGCGACATCAGAGGGAATCCGACCGCTTTCCGGAGGGCCAACCAATTGGCTTGTATGGTGCCAGCAACGTTTCTTTGTCTTTTCGTCAGGTGCTGCCGGCTAGCAAATTGAGGACCTTGTTGTCTCGCTGTACTCTATTGATAATTGCGGTTGTAAGCCGCGAGAAGGAGAGCAGTCTCTCGATGGTAGCTCCGAGAGTTTTCGGGTTATTCACCGTCGGTATATGTAGACCATCAATGTGAATTAAAAGCTGTAGTCTGACTTCCTTCGTCCAGGTGGTAAAAAGGGTTTCCAAGGGTTTTGTAGGGGAGAGGGTAAGGCTTCTTACAGTCAAGAAGTGAGAAAGTTCTTGGTAAGCGTTTACTTTGGAGCATAAGTCATCCATTTCTTTCCCAGGAGAAATTATCGAGCAGTCGTCAGCATAGGAGACAATCGAGTTTCCCTTTGGTGGCTAAGGGAGCTTTGAAATATAATAGATAAACAGTAGCGCGTGAAAGGACATCACTTTTTGGGACCCCCTTTTGAATTTTTTCTTGGCTTACTTTTTTTCTCCAATAATGACTGACGAATTTTGACCACTCAGATAATTCGCTGACCACCGTTTGAGTCCTTGTGGAAGAGAGGAAGCCTCAATGTCTTCTAGTAGCGTGGAGTTTCTGACGGTATTAAATAGCTTTGACAGATCCAACGCTACTAGGACTGTTCTCTCACAGGGGCGTTTTCGGTTTAGATGATGATAAGCGTGGCCATAGACAGGTTGAGGAGCTGGAAAAGGTAGTCCACTCTCGCAGGACCCAATGGTTACCCGAACCTTACCACTGGTGAAAGCAAAAGGCGCACTAGGTGTTGGCAGTTTTAGCAGCCTTATGCCCAGCCACGCTCGAAAGGTGGCGTTTCACTTGTGCTATCTGACAAGGTCGAGTTCAAGTTCTTGGGCGTTATCCTCGAAGGAAGGTCCTTTGACAACCTGCGGACTACTTCTGGATAGATGGGCTGAAAGTCGGCTCAGCCACCGCCGAACGTAAACCCCGACATGAAAAAGTGGCAAATTCATTGTGGGCGGCGGTCGACTGCGGTAGGTCAAAAGGGCATATAAAGCTAGCTAAACCCTAGATCTTAATTCTAGCTGATGTACTGATGGGACACTGTTTATAAGAACCCACGAGTGCCGACTTAATATCATCACGGACCAACACTGCAGCTGCTCTTGGTGAGGGCGCATCTTCACGCCACTTCCTTCCCAGCTGACTGGCTTTCGCTAGATTCAAGTCTGAACATTTCGACCTGTATTTCAGCAAACTCCAGATGATCTCTCTGGAATGGACATAAGCTATCTGTGGAACTATATTTTGAGCATCCAGCGTGGCTACCGCCTCACCTTGCAATAATGTGCATAAAAGTATGCAATATTGCATGCCCAAGAAATTTCTACACTAAATAAAAATTTTATCTTTGTACATATATTTACATATGAACAAATGCCATTTTTTAATCAAAATCTACGACACAAAAAACAAATAGGCCTTTTGCGACATACCTATGTACTTTACCTTTTCATTTACTACCTCACTACTCGTACAGTATCAGTTTGTATGTATGCTTGAAGGTTTCTATATGATAGTGTCACAAAGACGATACAGCTTACGATTTAACCGCTGCATTGGAAACAGCAGCTTTTTAGTGCAAAATGAGTGCAGCTGCCCGTAGTTGTGCGCACTATTCGCTTTTATGCGCTCGTACCTGATATCTTTTACTTTTACGAAGATCTTATAAAAGTGATAGCGCTGGGTTATAAAAATAAATCCAGTCGGATGAGGGCAACATAAAACTGAGATTGGTAAGTAGAGCTTTATGTATCTACATATGTATGCATACATATAAGCATTTATGCATTTGTAAAGGTCTCTTTTATACACCTTAAGTAGCTTTTTGTGTGTGTGTATGATAGAGCTATTCACTGGTTTTATGAGTATAAAGTTGCCATCTGCTGACATAGTGGAGTGTGTATGGTTGAGCGAATGGACAGTAGCGCATCAGTTTACGTTGCGGTTTGGATTGCATTGAGCTGGCATGTGCGAATGGGCAATGAATACACATACCAATACACACAAACATGTACGTATAGTATGGGCATTTATATGAGTACTACACTGAGAAAAAGGATTAGTTTCGACAACTAAAGATATTTAGTTCCCGAATTTTGACAATATTTGGGAACTGTTACCAAGGATTGGGAACTATTACCATCGATTGGTAATTATAACTAAATATATTAAAGCTTCTAATATTCATCTAGGTTGCAACAAATCGTTAATTTAGTTGAAGGGTTTGGTTAATACTAATAAATATTTCTTTGAAGCATATTTCTACAAATTCCATTCAACTTAACGTATGGTTCATAAAAGGATGTTATTAAGCTCTGCTAATGCAGATAAGCTTTCTTTCAACACGTGGTTTAGTCATAGTTACCAAATCTTAGTTGAGGCAACCACGATTTGGTTTGAGAGTGGAACATATTCATGCTTGAAAAGCCACCCCTAAAGAATGCTGAGCGCTCTCTGAGCACATACGAAGAGCGCCAGCTGAGCAATGCACACAGTCCCACTTATTGAATCGTTTGAATGCGCTAGTATGCCGACCATTGCATTGTGCGTGGAAATCATTGCTCCGCTACCGCTGTTCGTATATGGGTGAAACACGCATGTGGTCCCAGAGCGCTCAGTAAGCTATGGCATGTCGATCGCTGCGCCATGTGTGCTATGACATGCCCATACTTGTTTGTCTCAGTTTCAGTTTTGCTATCATCGCGAGTTGTTTCGGTGCGCGCATAGTTTAAAGTTTAATTAAAAATATAAAGTTTGATGCCATCGGGGTTTTTCAGTGGATATATAATTCATGTGAATTATAATTTGAAAGTGTCTATTTAGCTAAGGAAAAAGCAAAGCAGTATACTTCCAGCAGATATTGACCTGGGTTTTCGCACGACTGTTCCTGTTTCATCGTTGTTTTTTAAGAAATTCTTACCACCATATACACATGTATTATTTACTTTAGTAACTAACTTATGTAAATATGTACGTATTTTTATGCTTAATATATGCAAATAAAAGAAGAAAGTAAACACAACAAACATCGAGTAAATTTTTATTTGTGTCAAACTGAAACTTTTTTCCTAATAATAAACGGTTAGCTGATTCAAGTCTACAGCAAGTTCACAAAATTAATTGAAAACTTGTATCAACCAAAGCATTGTTTATATTTGCTCAACAATGATTTTATTCAACTAACAATATTGTCCAATCAAGGTAGTCGTTTTGTAATTATTAACAAATATACATTTGTCCCAACTAGAAGTCTTAAGTAAATTGCAGACTTTCGTGAACTATATATTTATTTCGCCATATCCAACTATGCCACTTGGTCACTATAACCAAATCTTGGTTATTATAACTAAACCTTTTTCTGGGTGTATTAATGCCTATGTATGTACATAAGTACCTTATATGAAAATGGTATCCGCATTGTCTTTCAGATGCAACAGTGACACTTCTGGCTATGGAGCATACAGAGAACAAACTATGTACATACAGTCTTTAATATAGTTACATAGTGAAATTCTGTCATGAATGGCTGGTAAAGAGATGCTAGAAGGAAATTAATACAAATTTTTTTTATTTTTTTATTTAAAGACTATCAGTCGGGTAAGAAGAGGAAGAATAAAAAGAAGTGAGAAACCACAGTGTATTGACATCGGACCTTACCTACTACAAGAAATGGAATAGATAGTCTTATACAGTTAATGGATGAGGTGTTTCAATAAAGGTTCTTTGTTGGGTGAATAGCGAGAAACAAGTTTTGAAGACTAGTCTAGAAGGTTTTGTGATGCGGTGACCTTTGGTGTTTTTAAATTTTTCAATGCAAATATTTTGTGAAAAAAATTATTTGAATTTTTATTAATTTTAAAGTGAAGTACTTGGCCTTGATCCTTAACAGCAAGTTTTCCTGGAAATCCAACGTAGAGGAAAGAGCCAGGAAGGCAACAGCAGCCTTATATTGCTGCAAAAGTGCTACTGGCAAGCGCTGGGGTCTGACACCGAAATTAGTTCATTGGCTTTATGCGACTATAGTTAAGCCAATTTTATTTCATTGGTTATAAGATCGCCTCGGGCTATAGGCACGCCACTATTGTAAAAAGCTTCGAGTCCCTACCAGCTCGAACAGACCACTGCACGCCCAGTTTGGTTCCGAAGCGATTTTTCGCTACCCATATCTTAGCGAAGGAGGACTGGGGGTGTGTAGTATTTGGATTCGGGGTCCTGTGAACATACTTATCGATGAATCGAAGCTGCGAAGATGTTTCCATCAGCCTGGAAATACAGGGAATCCTGGAGAAACTGCTCCAGGGCGGAGCTGGTCTGGGTGCTCCACTGACCTTGTGCGGTCTACTCCTATATAGATGGGCGTTTGGCCAGCTCAGCGGGCACTGGGCGAAGACTTTGAAATGCAAGGTGGTCAAATCCTTCTGGCCACGTATAGACCAGCCCGCCCAGGGAGCTCTTGCCACTAAGCAAGGTACACCTCTCGCTAGCGGTGGAAGTTTTAACTGATTATTGCGTGATAGGCAAGCATGCGATATGGTTTAATATCATCGATAGCTCCTATTGCACCAGCAGCTTGGAGGACGATGAGGTGGAATCATCTCAACACCTTCTGCTCTGGTGCCTTGCTTTTTCCATACTCTCGGTGGGCTTTCGGGAGGGGATATCAGTCGTTTGAAGAACTTCGTGGTTAGCACTGAGCTTTTTTCTTATAAGAAGCCGTAGGTATCAACGCTCTGCTTCTTCAAAAGCCAGTACAATTTTTTTTAAAGAGTACTAAGTAGCGTTAGATTTTTCTGCCTGTCTTTTGTGTCGCAGTTTTCTATTTCTGCTACACACAATTTTTCAACTAACTACGTAACTAGTATAGCAATCAGCAAACACATCAAACAACTATTAAAATACCACTGTGAAAAAATGCTCTCGGGCATAAAAATCACCAAATAGAATCGAACAAGGAGAACAAAGACTGGTGGAAAAAATTCATTTTACAAAGTATTTTCTATTCTGTTACATATATATACGTATATATGTATGTATGTATATACAAGTACCAGCCATCAAAGGAAATGTGCCAATTAGACCATTTTTTTGGGTGGATCTAAAATTAGAAGTAAAAGTAATGTCAAGTAAAAGGTCAACTGCGGTCATGCTTTTAGCTCAAGAAACGTCAAAAACACGCTAAAGCATGAAAAAAGGTGCGCACACTTAGCTAAGAAAACCTTTGTGCTACTCAAAAGTTCAATGATTTATTTCTCTATTTACCTTTATGGCGTTGCCCTTATATATGTATGTGTAAATCATTGTGTTATATGAAAGCTGAACTTAACAAATAATCGTGATGAAGTCGTTTGCGTGGAAATTGGCAAATAAAACTTGCAAAACTGTTGTAGTAAACATACCTCTAACAACAAATATTTACTGATTTTAATTATGCTTACCAAAATAGAGCGAAATTTCTTCTTGGCTGAGGTACGACGCAAAATTAAAGAAATTAAAAAAAAAAACTTATTTAAATAAAATGTAAAAACTGTAAATGGTATGAAAAGT
>NW_023461612.1:16100-24539 GCF_013731165.1 Rhagoletis pomonella
AAAGCTGCACAAATTGTACTCGGAAGCTGATTTGAAATTGGTTGAAGCCTGAGATACCCCATCGCAAGAGACTGGGTGCAAATAATGCCATCGAACCTAGCAAAAACTTCGAAAACACAGAAAAAACTGAGCTAATGCTCACTATGGTCTCAGTTATAAAGTTACTAGCATTGAAAAACCGAGGTTTTGAAAGGACAAATGCTATGAATATCTAAACGAGCAAGATATCTGGGTATCTTCCTGGTCCCTTAGCTAAGATGGGAAATAAAAAAGGTGGAGGGAGTTAATACAGTGAGCTTTTTCTTTTACAATCGCAAGCGATTTTTCATGAAATCATACGGTCGTAACCCAAAACCTATGCTCTGTATATCTACAGCAATAGAATGCCCGATATTTTGGTAACGGTACGCAAATTCTCCAAAGAGGAATGCTACTGGAGTGATAATCCTTGGCCTATAACAAATATAGGTCGTTTTGGTTCGTAGACGCAACCTGGCAAACCCGATTTTTTGCTACTTTTCCCTGGTCTGAGTAATAGTAATAGTGGTGGCCGTTATTTATAGCTGATCAGAAGGTTGTTGTCCTACGGATGCTCTCAATGTTATTATAGACATATTTTCTGTATACCTTCACATAATGTACACCGGTTGTTGCCTAATTCGCTGCTGTAAAACTCAGAGCAAGGAGTTGATAGAAATAAAGATCTCTTCGAATGGCCTTTTGTATGTGTACATATATTTATATACATGTGTATTTGTATCATGGATATGTAATATTGTAAGGTCCTTTATTTAAGTTTCTTCCATCACTCTCTCTTGGCTCCTGCAAAAATATTAATAAATCCGATTTAGTTGTCATGATAAGTTTGCAAGCATGTAAGACTCATACTTTTCCCAAGTATTCATACATACATATGTACGTATAATCACACAAACTTAATAACTTACTAGTTACATTACACATATCTTATTTTCCTCATATTCACTAAATAAAAACATCAACAAAGTAGAAAATGAACAAAGGCAGAAATAACACAATCAGGAAATGTTCTCGGGCAGTCTTCTGTTTAATAAAAGTCTAGCAATAGCAATAACAATAACAACAATAGTTATATTTCTCGAAGACCTTACTAATTTTATGACCAATATAAATTTGATATGTCAGCAAGTATGTAGGTATGTACAGTCGGGGGAATATAAATAGCCTCGCAAATTTTTAACAAGTTTTGTCTATTTTTCTTTTGTTTAATATTTCTTATGAAAATATCGCCGACTATCTAAAAAACCATCTAAGTCCGTACTTCAAACTTTGTACCAAATTAAGGAAAATTCGAGAAAATTTCAAACTGTTTGATCAGAGAATACACAACACCGTCAACAGAAAAAATTGCCAAAAATCAACATAAGTTTTTGTAACTTCAGACTTGCGCTTTCGGGCTTCAAAACTGCATATCTATATTTTTTTTTAATTCTCAATGAAAAAAAAAAATTTTGGTGAGTACTTGTTGAAATTCGTCAAAGATTTATAATTTGTACAAAGTTTGAAATTTTGATGTACATGGTTTTCGTTAGATAGTAAGGTACTTCTATAAAACAAGTAATTTTTAGCAATGAAAAAACCGATTTAAATTCTCATATAAAAAAAAAAAAATATATATATATCTCATGATCGGATCTTAACCAGATTAGTATGGGACCACCTCTAAGACACTACCTTTCCGATGCAGAAAGAATTATCGAAATCGGCTGACGTGGTAGAAAAGTTATGCGGTAACATACATAAAAAAAAAAAATTTAAATAAAAATAAAAATATTCCGACGAACTGATAACCTCCTCCTTTTTTGGAAGTCGGTAAAAATAATAAGCATTAAATAAACAAAAGAAAAATAGTCAAAACATATTAAAATGCCGCGTCCCTATTTGTGTGCCCGCCACCGTATATATTTGCATTGTTTCTGGTCGATGATGGTGACAATGATTGTATGTGCATAGAACATAAATTACTTTGTTATATGCATACATGAATTTTATCGTTGATTTCTTGATAACTATGTTGGATACATAAAGGAGTTCAAGCAGACATACATATGTATATATTGAAATAGCAATACAAAGTCATTCGACGTACATACATGCATGCCTTTGAATTCTTTCAGGATTATACGTAAAATGGCGCCAATTTGCACATAAAATGCTCGTTATTTATAGGCGAGGAGTGGAAAAGTGAACCGGAAGAGCTCATTTTTGCCAAGTAAGATAAAGACAAATTGTTGCCTGTATGGGAGTTTTTCGGTTTTAATTTATTATTGTTGAATAAAGCATAAATTATTTAAGTGAAAATACTCCTACACTGGACATGTGTAGATATGTTTGTGTCTATGTGTGTGCAAAGGCGTGTGAAAGCAATAGAATTTCCATAAATTTTTACACTACATTGATTCGAGTGAATTAAATTTGCGACTTTAAAAAGAATTGCATGAAATTTAATTTTTGAGCTTAAGAAGTATCTATGTATCGCAGAAGCTATATTTGTGCCAAAATTTACGATTATGCTGTTTTATGTGAATATTTAATGCATAATATTTTTTTTTTGTTTTACTTGCCGAAGTTACGTTTTAAGCACTACTTTGCCATTGGCGACTTTTTTGTTGTATTGCCTTACAAAAAAGGAAAAAATCGAGCTTAATGCTGGCACTATTTTCCTTAAGCAAATCATATGCAAATAAATTGTAAATATTTTTACAGCTGCTCAACGTGCCAAAGTTGTGAAAGTTTTGCTCAAAATTTATCGAATTTCTAAGCACTCCTGTACAAGCTGCATAAAAGAAGTGAATAAAATCATAGCTAAACTACCAACATTAGCACAGCTGACGAAAAGAGAATGAGAAAAAGAAGGTTAAAAAATAAATGTATACAAAATTATACAATGCAGAGGAGCAGTGTTTTCTGTGCTAGAAAAAATGCAAAATATACTATAACGGGTTAAGTGCGCAGAAATACAAATTAAAGTAAAATTTGATGCATTACCGAAGGATAAGAGTGAAAGTAAAGCTGTTGAATGGCATTGAATTAAAAATTCCGAGTGCGGGAAGTATAGATGATGTATTTCTATGCAGAAATTTCATTGCAGTATTTTTTTTTAAATTTCCAGTCCAAACATGGAAGATATTTTAGAGCTTTATTCTTTTCTCACACACCCTAATTGTGTACAAATGGTTTCCAACTAAAAAACATAGCTAACGAATATATTTTACCCAAGCGGTAGTTAATTAAATAAAAGTAAAAATATATGCCAGTGAAGCTTAAAATACGCAAGTCATTTAATACGAAGACCAGACAGTTCAATTTTTCCTGGTATGCGTGTCGGAGTCAGTGTTGCCATATTCACAGTTTTAATTGTAAACTAGAATTTTTTAGACATGCTTACAGTTTTTTAAAACACTTAGGCCCTAGTAAAAATAATTTTCACATTTGAACGAATAAATTAAAAAAATCATTCGGTTTTTTGGAAGTATGTTTTACTTAAAAAAAGAAAAATCGACCCCTGAAAACCTTCAGAGAAGAAAACAGGCTGACAACTTTAAACGCACTTTGAAAAGGACATGGAAGCTTATAAGACCAAAAGTTGGGGATGCGTTGATAAGTTGGATTACATAAAATTGTCCTGGGTGAGATGATTTCAGTTGAGCAGATTGCAAAATCGTTATATTTTTCTTTATATTTTTTGTTGAAAAATAATCATTAAGTTCGGATTTTTATTTTTTCGGTCAGACTTAATCGTTACTTTGGACTTTTAATTGTTTCGATCAATTGAACTGTTATAATAAGTAGATAATAAATTTTTGCGTCTGGTTTAAATTTAATAAACTAAATCCGTAAGTAACGGTCATAATATGATTGAAAAAATGAAAAAAAATTGTATAAAAATGAAAAGAAACGATAAAAAATTGATCGAACAATTAAAAATCCAAAAATAGCGATAATTCTTGATTAAAAAAAATAAAAATCATAATAAGTATAACGGTTAAATTATAATTTTTATTATAAAGAGACACAATGGAACAACCCTCTATTTTGCTCTACGTACGAAATAAAGAAATCACATAACGAGACCGCTACCAGGTTTTGAAAAAGTCAAATTAAAAAAAAAAATATCGTAAAAATTCGAGAAAAAAATTTTGACTTTCACCAGCGAGTTAATGGCTTTATATGAGTAAGTTTCAATACAATGTAAAATTTATCAGATTTCAAGTCAAAATTTTGTAGAATTTTTGCGATTTTTCAAAAAGCTAAATTTTTTTCAATCTTTGTTAGCGACCTTGAAAGCTTCGTAGTTGTCTTAATTATATAGGTAGAATAAAACAAAGGGGGCGCCTTACAAAATGTATATGCTTATATTTTAAGGACCACCCTAGTATTTATAATTGACGACCCTCTTACACAACCTGCTTAAAATATGAAGATAGCAAAGCGAATTTAAACTGCGATGATGTACTTTTGGGTTAGTTGTACTGGGAATGGATGATAGGAGTAATTATTTTCCATGCCCACCGGATTGATCTTGGGTTTTCCGGCTTACCACAGATCTAAATCCAATCGAAACCAATACTATAAAAAGTGAAAGCAATATTACTTATTTTCTTCAATTTTTTTTTGTATATAAACCAAAGCATTTATATAGAGCCGCATCATACATACATATGTATACCTTGAAATCGAGTAACGTTCGGGTAGAAGTATTAAAAATCCTGCCTTGATATATTGTATCTCTGAATTCGTATCTCTCAGTATTCAGTGCCTAAAACTATGCGATAATTATTTCCTCTAAAATTTGGTTTTAAGAGCAAATGCTTCTCGCATTCACGAGTCATGAATTTGACATATTATTAGGTGGCTATTTAATAATACACCAGATGTTAGCTTACGTTGAAGTGATAGAAAATATTTATGGCTTATTAAGTTTGGCAATTGACCAGATGATGTAAGCTCTTGTAAACTTCACAGGTGAATATGGTGAAAATACACATATGTTTACATTGATAAGTTGCTGAGAACAAGCAAAAGCCAATTTGGTATACATAAATGCATAAGTATAGACTTTATGTGACACCAACAAATTAAATAAAAAGGTAAAAAGAGAGGAGGCAAATATAAAGTTTTCTCAGTGGTAACAAAAATAATAGAGCACACACACATGTCCACCCCGCAAAGAAGATAAGTGACAATGAATATGGTGCCACACAACGAACTGGTTTTAAAGAGTGGGAGAAGAAGATAACTATGCTGACCGCCGGTGACTGTGTCTCTCGTAAATTATGTGCACCAGTAGAAGTGCCACGGCATCGATAAGAAGACAACATAAGTTTTGGAAGCAGCAATGGAAAGCAGTTACTGCTCTTTTGGTTCGCTCTGCGAGTATCTCAGTGCTTGGGTAGCGGGCTTCCACTGCTTTGGTGGTCGTAACATTGATAGCCATTATTATCGGTCAACCAAAGCCGTTTTCTATGCATAAATAACAAACTAGCAAGTCGGTTATGCAGACCATTTGATTCCTTTCATACTCAGCAGCATTCAATTTCATATATCTTTTAACATTCGCCTTCTTCACGATAGCTCAAAAGAAGGATATGTTAAAAGATGCTAATCCGCTTACCGGTTTAAAAACGAGTAAAAACATAAAACAAGTGTAGAATAAATGAATGCGTAAATGAAGAAACGCAAAAACAACAATCGACTAGAAGTAGCAACAGCAATAGCGCAATCTTCATGGCACATTGTGCCACCTGTGCTTGAGTGAGTACAAAAAGAAGTAGGCAGAAGCGCTCGATTTTCATAGCTGCCCCTTACTGGCATAATAATCAAGATTTATGTTGCAACAACAAGTTTTTACTACTTATTTTCATAGTCCCGTGGGAATCACGAGTGCTATTTGTTGACTTGGTGTAGAAGGAAGTTAATTATTTAGCGGAGAGCGGAGCGGACTTTGACAGGATGTAAGACTAGAACGGTTGTGAAGGCAAGAGAAATGTCCAATGCCGTCCACTCGTGCCACATCATAACGGAAGGGCATTAAAGAAACAACTTTATTAACATCGTATTGCTGTAGAGCGCACTGCGCTGCGAGACGATGAGATGGTTTATTTGAGGCACACAGCTTATTTTGCTGCCTTTTGTCTACTACACTTGGCCGAATGAGGGCAAGTAAGATATAAAATAATACATAAAGGACTTGCACTCGGGTGCGTCTGAGGATGTCTTAGACCACTAAAGATGCTTACCTTACACTGCAATCTATTTGGGTTGACACAGGAACACTTAACCTTTGCATTTGCCGTCGCAGTCTGCGCCAAGGAAACATATTTTACTTTTAATGTATTTAAATGGTGCTGACTCACTTTGGGTGCTTGACTTTGTTTTTAATTTGTGTTTGTATAACAAATATATGGCTTAAAGCTTAATTAGATGACAAAAAAAATATTGGCCAGTTCAAGATAATCTGTATGAAATATTTAAATGGTGATTAGCTCTGATGTTTATGGTCGATGTACTTAAGGTGCTTTTACAGGAGTGTAACAGCCGGTTTCACGAAAGTAATTTATGTGAAACATGATTTGTTTTGCTCTCAGTTTCCATATTAAAATCAAAAAAAAAAAAATATTATTTTTCACTTGAATTATTTTCGTTAAACTGGCTATAAGAGAAATTAAGCGATGCTAGCGGTTTAGAAAATGTCTAAGAACTTTGGAGATGGTTTAGGTACACAAGGGACCCGAAAGTCTTCTTGGAGTGCTATTATTTGAAAACAAGGTCATGAATTTGCTTGTTTTACATACTTATACACATATGCATGCACGTGAATGTACCTTAGGTATGTAGAAAATATTGAAACATGTAAATATGTGGCACGGGTTGTTGTTTTGAGTGCAGTGATTTTTGAATCAAACAACTAGGTAAGTATACATATGTACATATACATGCCTACATGAGAATTTCCTCATTATCTTCTTGTATAAAATTTTAGTTCCATGAAAATGAAAATTCAACAATGAAACGAAACCAATTTGGTGCAAATAATTGCATTTGGGAGCCATTAAACACCTGCTGAGATGGAGTGAAAGTAAAGAGTATAGATTCCAAACTACACACACATTCATGAGAAAATTTTTTGCTGGTAATTCGAAGAAAAAGCTACAATGAAGTTGTCAACATTCGCAAAGAAAAGTAAACATACATATCTAGTACCGTGCATGCTGTTTTCGTGGCAAATTTTTTTGCTTATTGCACTTCACTGCAGCAAAAATAGAATACAATGCTATCTCGGTTTCCCGTTGCCTATAGAGTTAAGCAAAGTAAGGGAAGCAGAATAGTAGAGCTTCGAATAGTTCGATTCCAGCAATGATTGAAACAAAAATCAGCTCTAAGACTTGCAAGTTTGTTTTATTTTCTTTTCTGCAAATGAAAGAAATATGCAGGCATTGTTGGTGAAGACTGTGCAAGTGCTTATGATATCTAAGCGAATTTCTATGTGTGCAAAAAAAATGCCAGAATTAGAAAAAGTGAAAAGATAAACATAAATAAAAGCGAACATCCTGATATTGGGTATGTATCCACGCACACAATGGAATACATACATAAATACTCTCTTTGCGTTCTTTCCGGAAAATATTGGTAGATATTCCAATAAAGTGGTAAAGTCCGTGCTTGGTCACATGCGATATACCGCTTGTTGTTTGGGTGAAACCAAGCCACTTATGCACCAGTCTAATACATACATATGCAAGAATAATGTTAGATGTATAAGAATTGCGTCGGCACCGTCCAGGCCTGCTCATATTACATACATTAGCCGACATGGCGTATGAGTAACATGTACGCAAGAAAAAGCATTTCCGAAAACCATGTTGGAATACCCGCATGTGTGCATTTATCTACATACTTTATAAAAATAAAATAAAAGTAAATAAAAATACGATAATTTCAAACCATCTTAAATACTCATGTACATACATACATATTGCATACTAGAAGAGAGGTTATGCAGGACTTTTTATGTACGTCTTTAGACGTGAACAAAATTTTAATCTTGTTTTATTTTGTATTTACGCTTGAACCTTAACATTTTGTATAACAGAACCATGCTGAGAATTTAGCGATAAAGAAATATGTAAAATTAAGCAGTTAAAAAAAAAATCCACGCAATATTACAAGTGGGTATACATATGTATGAACGTTTAAACTTACAAAAATTCGCACATAAATAGAATAATCCCGTACACTGCCTCGCACACAAAAATAATGTTTGAAAATTCAATAAAATGCCATACCAGGCAATCGCATTTAATTCAATACATATGTGCGAGTTAACGCATAAAATATTTATTACCGCCTGCAGCGTATTTATTTAAAAGTTTTTAGCCAACAACAGACACGAAAACCAAA